>NC_136513.1:78913111-78973111 GCF_053919585.1 Euprymna scolopes | reverse complement strand
CAAGGGTTTGCCAGAACAACCTAGCGTAAGGATACTTTGCCCTAGAAGTAAACGCCGACCAAATATTCAAAATCACATTTCATATTCACAGCACAAATAAGATCTTCTCACTATGGCTAACTTACATTAGCTTTTTTACCTCAAGCAATAGCACTAAGCTGGATACTCAACCAGACTAGACAAATTCTTGTCTTGGAGTCCAGTAAAACCAAAATGAAAGATATATTACAACATATGAAAATGGTTAATTGGGGGAGAGAAGAACCATGTTCTCAATTTCTTTACTAACTCAGTGCTTGAGAGATAAAGAACTTTAATGGAACATTCGAATATCTATGTATCTCATACAGAGTTCAAGTGTTAACCCCAGGTAGTGGGGCCCCTTGAGTTCTGAGAACTTCCACTCAAGTAAAATAAAACAAATATATCAGTTGTATTCTGATTGTGTATGACCATCGACCCTCTACACGCTAACACTTGCATCTTAATCATCTACTGAGATCATGTTTGTCAGTCAGTTGATCAATTCATTTCCCATATATCCTCTAAGCCACATCCTGTGACCAACTCACAACCGTAACTGTTATCAATCATTACAAACCCAGACTGGTCACAACTCGTCCCTAAACATTGCAAATCTAAGACTGGTCACAACTCGTCCCTAAACATTGCAAATCTAAGACTGGTCACAACTCGTCCCTAAACATTGCAAATCTAAGACTGGTCACAACTCGTCCCTAAACATTGCAAATCTAAGACTGGTCACAACTCGTCCCTAAACATTGCAAATCTAAGACTGGTCACAACTCGTCCCTAAACATTGCAAATCTAAGACTGGTCACAACTCGTCCCTAAACATTGCAAATCTAAGACTGGTCACAACTCGTCCCTAAACATTGCAAATCTAAGACTGGTCACAACTCGTCCCTAAACATTGCAAATCTAAGACTGGTCACAACTCGTCCCTAACCATTGTAAACTGTTGTAAATCTTATGACTCCTATCTAAAAGATATTGCCTGATCATTTGACCCCGTTGCTGTCACACTATGACCAACAATCTCATTTTAGTGTTCCTATGCGTTCATTTGTGTTCCTTTGTGAACAACTTCCTCTTCATTGTTCTGCTGATAAACCTATTTCCTGTCTTTGTTGTCATATTTCCCCTTCTCCGCTACTTCCTAAGATTTAGGGGGGGGGCATAGATAGTAACACATCTATGTATGATTATATGTAAAAGATACATAGAAGGCAATTTAAACACAGTCGTGTATCAGATAAATGCAAACTGAAAGCAAATTAAGGCATACAAAATTGAAATTAGTTTGGAAAATGTAACTCCCATAATAATAGAGCTCATAACTACATTGGCTTTCCAATCATTACCCTATCTTACCATCCCACCATGCATCTTGTAATCTCTAGCTTAATTTACCAACATCTAGAAAAACAACTCCCCCCCCCCACCCCTCATCCTGATTTAAGACAAATTTTAGTTAACACGAAAATACATTTTAAATTCAATTTAAAAAAAAAAAAAAATTCTCCAAGCTATCTTTAAAACTCAGCAACCTACAATAATAATATTGTATAAGAAACCAATAACAATTTTTTTTAAATACCTAACATAATACAATTTTCTCCTATGATGCTAATTCTGGTGTTGTGGAATTTAAACTGTCAGTGTCTTTCCTGGAATACTGCGAGACTGTTCTTCTGGCATCTTACTGATTTCATGTGTGTATTTCTTGCATATGCTTTGAAATTCACTACTTTTCTCAGGCCTTTTTGTTCATTTGCAAACTGAAGATGATTCAATAAAGAATCGAAAACTTTTGTGATACATATGGAACATACATTCATTTCTTCAGATTTTAACACAAAAAAGCTCATTAGAAAAATTGAAAATAATAAATAATTGTTATTTTTAACAATATTTGCTTAAATAAAAAAATGTTGCCTACATATATATATATATATATATATATATTGTGTGCAAGTCAGAACATGAGAACAACATCGAGTAATTAGCCAATCCTTACAAGTAAAGAGTGGAGCACATGAATTACAGCTAGTCATCAAGAATACTGCCGATGTATAATCACTACGGAATATTCTTATTGTTTTGACTCAAGTATATATCCAACACAGATACAGTTAATCAACCGAGAACCACATCACTCTATAAAAACATAAAATATCAATGGATGCATACTCGATAGTCAAAACAATATTTAAATAAACTTGATATCATCTCTGAAACGATCGTACACTATCACTGGTTGTCTTGATTTCTTTGAACAAGTAAATGAACTCATTAATTTATAAATATTTTTACCTCCGATTTAATCTATTATATATATATATAATATATGCCCCCCCTCCTTGGCTAGAGCATTTTTATTAAATGATTTTTCCTGTTGTGTAATTAGTGTAATGTGAAGCTCTTTGTTTGTTTGTACATAAACAAACAAATCGCTAGTAGCAGGTTTAATGTTCATATAAAGACATTTGAAGATATCATTAAAAAACACCAATGCCATAGGTAAGATAGACCTGTCAACTACTAACTAGATAGTTGTAGGTTCGATTCCTAGCTTGGGATGGGTGTTAGTCTAGCCACACTGATTAGCTGTGATGCAGCAAAACTGTTTGTGGATGACTAATAATTATATATATATATATATATATACATACACACACATACACTATAATAATTAAATACCTACAGACACTAGTGTTTCATCTTTTCGGGAATCTTCAGTGCAGGGTGTCACGATTAACACCAGCCAATAGATTCAAACTCTGTGACACAAGCCATCTCTGGCTTGATTAGCAAGGACCGCATCCATTCGGCTACCGTTAACTGTGTGAAATAACGTTGAAATTAAACATTTTATTTTAAAATGTTTTTTTACATCAGTCAGAGTGATCTAATAATTATATGGTGATCTATGCAGGTAGATGTGTTTTTTTTTGTATGTGTGAGTATATACACACACACACACACACACACCTACCGATGGTTTTTATAAAGAATGTATGGCTAGCCTAAACACACACGTTACTACAAATTCTGCTGCAAAATCAATGGCAAAATTTTCATGAAAGTCATTATCAGATGACAGTCCAAAACTCAAGTCTTGTAAAAATCTCATTACTGATAACCGCAGGGTATGCCTAGCAGCAGGGGATCACATCAGCATTGTTAATGCTGAACAAAAACCGCCAAAAGCAGATCTAAAAAGCCTGTCAAACACTAGATGACGCATAATCCCTAATTGTTTGCTATTTGCTATTTTCTAAATTATTTTAGAAAAATAAGAAATTTGGCCTTCCTTTTTAATTATATATATATATATATATATATACTCTTCAGAATAAACTTATCCAACAATCAGCTGGTATGGAAACCAGTGATTATAAGATTTACAAGATATTACTGGAAGTAATATTCTATCCCATCTAAATAAGAATTGCTCGATATACAAGATGATATATACATATATATATATATATATATATATATATATACCTATTTACTATGCCTCCCCACGGGACAGAGTTAGACACCAGGGTCGTTTTTTAACGTGGAGAAAAGGTACAAAAATAAAAATTGTCTCAGTCGTGAAGGATTTCTCCTCCACCGAAAGAGAACAAGAAATGGAAGTGCAGCATCTGAAGAACAGATACTACACTTTGATCTTGACCAAAAGGCCAAGTGATAGTAATATCGATTACTTTCCTAGATGTAAATCCAATGAAACTAGTGATTTTTAAAGAGTGCTCAATGCAAGACAGAGCTGGTATATAGTCTGTTTATCATACAAACATTATTGGTTACGTATGTGCATACATGTTTCAGTGCAATCCCAATTCAAAGATAACACCTCACCAGACTAAAAAAAGAATCTATATTAAAACGAGAGTATTACATTGGTTTTAGAAGATATTTGGGTGTGGTTAACATTCTGGAAGAAAGATGGGATATTTTGTGAATATGAGCAGTAGGGTTTTTTTGGAGAGAGGTGTGGTGAAGGAATGGAGTAGGGTTGAGGGATTGGTTGTTTTTGTTTTATGGCATATCAACCCTTTTCAGGTTATTTAATGCCGAGTGATTTTGAAGAACAATTTTTTAATAGAGTATATTTGGTTATTTTTTAAGTCGGTTTCTATTTAACCCATAGTTGGGACCCTAACGGGTACTACCAGTCTGGGTCAGAGTGGACCTGGGAACAATGGCAAAGGGTGGCTCCACACTCCCTAAAGCCCGCAAGCTGAGGCCTCACCATCGGATATAGTTTAAGGTCATATCCAGGACCAGAGGTGATGGAGGAAGGAGGGGGGGAGTACGATTTTGTGTGGTTAAGCTGTCGCAGTGGAGAGGTGTTGGTATTATTTTAACTTGGTGGTTATTTATTGGCCTAAGCTTTTGCTTTGATCTGAAGTCATGTTATACTCTTCTCGTTGCTGCTTTCCTATCTCAGGAATAATGAAAACTCGAAAAATTGAATCTTAACTAAAAACAATGTTATCTATTTGCAGTGTCGAAATTAGCAAGATATTTTAACATTATAAAAAATGATCAAACTAATTATCAATGAAAATTGCAAGTTTTACTTGAATAATAACCAGAAGAGTTTTTTATCATAGCAAGGGAAGTAACTCTTCAGGAGGATCTTGAAAATAATCTTAGACTGTTGGGTTGTGAAAGTAAATGTTTCATGTAATAGTATATGTAATATTCTGCTTGTTCCTTCTTTACTTAGTCCAAACGTTGCGCTATGAAAAGGGCCAAATACAATTTTTGAAGGCCAAAATGCCTTTTTTTTTTTTTTTTTTTTAAAAAAGGCCAAATTCATTAAATTTATTTATTTATTTATTTTTTTTTTTACATGGAGTTCACCACTTATCAAGGCCCAATGGCCACTCGGGGATAAGGATTATTGTGTGTACAGTACTCAATGGGATATTGTAGAATAGTATTGGAGAATTGATAAGGTGTCATTACTTACAGGGGGCGGTTCATCAGGAATTTATTTGTGTTGGACTTGAAGACATCTAGGTTGAAGTCAGGAGGGAAACAGGCAAGCGGAACAGAGTTCCACAGGCGCGCCGTTCTAAGAAAGAAGCTTTGTTCGTGGAATCTACGTTTTGATTTAGGCACAGATAAGGAGTGGGGAAAATTATTGACGGTGGTTTCAGCTAGTCGGGTGTTTTTTGAAAAAGATTGGCGAGGGGGGGACCAGAGAATGGAGCTCAGGTGAGCACTTGCCATGGAAATAATGATAGAATAAAGACAGGCTCGCTACCTCTCTTCTGTGGGAAAGAGGTTGCAGGAAAGACAAAAGGGCATCCCCCATCAAGCCATGACATCTATTTTGTACTCTGTCAAGGCAGGATAGGCTGTTTTTAGCAGCTCCTGCCCAGATGTGGCAGCAGTACTCCATCTTCGGGCGTACTTGGCTCTTATATAGATAGAGAATTGCATCGTTAGTAAGATATCTTCTGGAGCGGTAGAAGGATCCCACCATTTTCCCAGCGACCTTGGCCACAGAAGGCCAATGTGGCATTACTGGACAAGAATATGAGAATGATCTCTCTTTCATGTAGCCTCGTTTTCAAATATCATTATAATATATGACCCTTGTTGTAATAGTGTGAGAAAGGAAATCTTATTTCAACGTGCAGCAGTTACTCATTGAAAAAAGTCCGCAAAACATTTAAAAAGTGATGAATTGAAAGAAATAGGAGAAAAAGAAAAGAAAAACAGTCTGCCAAAAGATGCTAGACTGAAGGAATGAATTAATGGTTATCTCTTACAATGTGATTTTATTTGTATTGAACTATGTAGCACAATATTACTTTCTGAGTATTTATTAGTAATTATTGATTTATCACATTTGGGGGCAATTCTATCTTTAAAATACAATAGACACTAGTTTCATAGGAATACTAATGAACTTATTTGTTGTGGGTCATAGGCTTTTCTGTCAAAAAAAATTTTCTTTTTCTCTTTGCGCTATCCAGAAATATATCAGTTCCATCAAAAGATTTGCTGATTAAATATATTTCTCATTTCATGGAAATTCCACGGATCCTGCTAGTGTAGTAATATGTTACTAATTTTGACGTGATAATTATGTAGATAAAATTGCTTTTATATGAAATTCAATTTTTTGAGTTTGTGTATATATATATATATATATATATATATATATATATAAAACTGGACTGTCTGTTCG
The DNA here is from genome assembly GCF_053919585.1 of Euprymna scolopes. Taxonomy (NCBI): domain Eukaryota; kingdom Metazoa; phylum Mollusca; class Cephalopoda; order Sepiida; family Sepiolidae; genus Euprymna; species Euprymna scolopes. Next base: position 78,966,867 of record NC_136513.1, on the reverse strand, counting down.
TCCTTCCTTGAATCTTGTCTTCTATTATCAGGTGAATATATATATATTTTGTTTTCAACTAAGATCTTTGACTGACTTGTTGTTTCATCAAATACTTCTGCATGCAAAATCCGATCCCGCATTTTGCTAATTCCTACCCTTTGATGAGAAGGAAAGTATTTCTTCGAAACTTCGTGGATTAAGGACTATCCATTTATCTAGTGTTTCCTTTTCAGATTAAATATGTTTTTAACTCATTTCAAAGTGTTTTTTAACATATTTTATTAACTGTTTGCTCATATTATAAGCTCTATTTCCTATTTGGTTTTATCGAGCTTTTATATCTGGCTGAGATAATTTCATAAATATTAATTCTTTAATATTTATAATATACTTTAATTTTACCATCTTGGATCATTTTGGTAAATTTAACTGTAATTAACTGGCGAAGAGATAGGCTAGTTTGGGAGTGAATTTCTAATAGCCAGCCGACAGATGCCAGCACATAAAAGACATAAAACTGAATATGAAATAAATACATTTGGGGTTGTATTCTTTCTTCAGAGTAAATGTGTGTGAGCATATCCCACAAAAGTCCATTCCTCATGGGAGGAGGGATAAGCTATCTTAGATTCCAATTGCTCGCTACAATGGCTTAGTCAAAGAAACTGATACTCTTTCCATTCGCCATGTCAGCTTTTCCGATTTGAACTTGACCCGGACATCACTTAAAACTTTTTTTTTTTTATTTATTTATTTGGGAGTCACCACTTATCAAGGCCCGAAAGCCACTCAAGGATAAGAGTTAATGCATGTAAGGTGGTAGTCTAGTAATCGTTAAAGATGTAAATTGGGCAGGATTTGATTATTTATGGGGATGGCTTAGCAAAGACTTGTTTACACTGGATTTGAAGGCCACTATGTTGTAGTAACTCGAGCAGCAGGCCAGCAGAATAGTGTTCCACAGCAGGCAGTTCTAGGAAAGAAGCTTTGTTCATGGAATCTGTGTTTAGATTTAGGCACAGATAGAGAGTGAGGGAAATTGTTGATAGTGGTTGTAGCTAGTCAAGTGTTTGTTTTTTTTTGTGAAGGTTTAGCAAGTGAGCACCATAAATTGGAGCTCTGATGAGCACCTGCCATGAAAAAATACACTTGAAAAGAATTCTTGACGCTCAATTTCACAGGATAAATATGAAACTAATGGATTTGTTGCGGAAGTTGAAATAATGCGACTCAAAATCACTGGACCTCTTCTCCTTTCTTTCTTCACCCCAAAGCATTTACCCATCGTCTACCACAGAAGTGTAATGTAGTTGCTGGCTCCATCATTTAAATAACCAAGCCAGGACACATACGCATATTGACTCATGTGCCGAGTTAATGTTGCATCAGCATTTAAGCCATGAGCATAACATCACAGAATGAAATGCATTTATATATGCATCAAGATGAAAGGAAAAGACGCATGACGATTTGGAAGGTATACTTGACAAGCACACAAGTCTTCTCCTACATTTTCCAAATCTATCCAGCAGACCTATGGGTCTTAGAGGGAATTATTGCAACACAGCAGCTGATTGTAGCTAAAAACAAAGGACTGCTATCTGACCACGAAAGAGGAAGAAAAAGAACATATTGTGTCATGTTATAAATATGCGTCGACGATTTGCATGTGAAACTGAACGAAATAAATAACTTATATGTTGGGCTTTTCTCCTTGTATGGTAATAAAACTTCTCAAATACACTTGTGATGTTAGGCTGTATAAGGTGGTAACTTTGATCGAAATCGCCTGTCCCTTCTTTCATCGGATTTTTTCGATTATCAATATTTATTGAAGACATTCCATACAAAATGTATCCAAGAACACTGCCAGATACATAAAATAGTTGTGTGAAATTTTATCAACGTTGGCCTAGCCGTTTAGGAGTCAATAGAGAACGAACTTGCACACAGACAAAGTTCCTGTTATATAATAGTAGATATAAGAGAGAGAGAGAGAGATAAAAAGAAATAGAGAAAAAGAGATAAAGTACTCCTCCCACAAACCTATAAAGTCTCCCCACCGTTTATACCAGTTTGTGAAACGTACACCAAGCACTTCGTTAATTGTTTACTAAAAGCGACCAGTAAAACACTATTGGAGAGAAGGTCATTTCCATAAAGTTTTAAACGTTAAACCCCAACACCCTACAAAAATTTAAAAAAAATATTCTCTCATGAAAAATCACCCTTCAATAAATTAAAAAATAAATAAATAAATAAATAAATAAACAATAAGGTGAGATATCCTTGCATTAACTTTTCCATTCCGCAGTGTCCACAGAGCCTGCTTCAGAATTAATAGGGTCATAAAGAGTGAACTTTATGCAATACTAAATTAAATGTTAACAATTTTGGTGCCAATTAGAAGTCAATTTCATGCAGGAACTGATAATTCTTGGCATTTATTTCTCCAATTCTTCTGAAAGAAGAAAGTACCCCATATTCTTTATTTCTTTTTTAACCATGTCCAGTTTATTTAACCAGAACAGATATTTCTTGCCTTCAGGAGATTTAGTTTTATTTGTGTAATTCCAGACTAACAATTCTTAGGTAATAGTTTTTAATTTCTCTGCTCATTATTAGGGCTGTGACAACAGCATATTCTTTTCATTGCTTTGACTTGAGTATATACCCATTAATAGCTTATCTTTATATAGACGGATGTGGTTTTCGGTTGATTCAGTGTGTCTGTGTCGGATATATACCCGAGAGTCAAAAAAATGAAAACATTCTGCTGTCACAGCACAATTCATTATAAACTTATGCACTCACTATGAAAGTAAGATGAGGCATACTCATTTGCGCGAGTATATATATGAGCAAATAGTTAATAATAGTTTTATATATATATAATTATACATCTATATATGCATGCGCATATTATACATTTTTTTTTCTTCCTTTGAAGATTGTAACGTTGGGTATGGGGGCAGCCAATCCAGCTGCCAACATTGCCCTGCTTTTTATTGAAACCAACCGAGAGCTCTTTTTAGCATCCTCGTTGTTCCCTTAAGCGCAATTGTCTGGATTTCTTTTGCACTTATTTCACCAGGAATATTAGTGAGGTAGAACTTCAGGTTAAGTATATATATATATATATATATATATATATATATAGATATATATATTATACATCTGTACATGTGCTTGTATACATTATACATCTGTATGTGTGTGTGTATATATTATACATATGCGTGTGTATACATCAGGTTGACAAGAAAGTTTTACCGTTTTAACCTTAAATTCAGATGAACAAACCTCGGTTCAAACAAAAATTATTGATCGAAATAAGCACCATCAGAATCAACACATTTTGCAATGCAAAACAAGTGACATAAAAATCTTGTGTTCTGGCGGCGATTAAGTCACTGAAGACGTCTTGGTATCGCTTAGGCTTTTGAAGCATTTCTTACGCAAACAGTTGTAAAAATGCTTGAAAAGGTGGTAGTCGGTAGGTGAGAGGACTGGAGAGTATGGTGAATGAGGCAGAGTTTTATAGCACAATTCGTTCAACTTCTGCAGACTTGGTTAGCAATGTGTAGTCAGGCATTTTGTCATGGAGGAGAATTGGGCCTTTTCTGTTGACTAATGCTGAGTGTTGCTGTTGAAGTTTCTGATGAATTTCATCCATTTGTTGACAGTACTTCTTGACATAATGCTTTTGCCTGCATTCAAAAAACTAATGGATGAGACCAGTTACAGACTACCAAACAGTCAATATGACTTTTTTTGTCGGGAAGTGTCATGGAGTTGTATCGGCATCTAACCATTCAGTTGAGCATTGCCAGTTGTTGAAAACACTTTTCATCGCAAGTCTCCACTCGGTTGAGAAACAAGTCATTCTCAGAAAACGAAGATGACATTTCATAATGGCGTTTCTTTTAGTTGTTCAATTCATGAGGCACCCATTTATCAAGTTTTTTTTGTTTTCCCAATTAAGTCGTTGGAAACAGTTGTGAGTGGATTGGCTTTGACTAAGGCTCTTAATTGATCGTTATCAACCTCCAATTGCCGACCGCTATGCTCATCTTCAAGACTCGTCACCACCACAAAATTTCTTAAACCACTATTGCGCTGTGCGTTCAGTAGCTGTTCCTGGGCCAAATATTTTGTTGATATTGCAAGCTATTTAAGCAGTTTTTCGGCCTAGCATGAATTGAAATAAAAAAAAAAAAAAAAATTGTGCAAATTAGCTTTTTCCCCATCTTGTATTCAAAATTCTGAAAAGACATCATTGTTTTAAAATGATTGTAATTTAAATTAGATAGGGCGAAAAACGCCCTTTAAAATGATATATAAACTAAGGGTATTATAACAAAAACTTATTTGAAAATACATCATTTGAAATCAAAATTAAAAATTCTGCAAGAATTTTCTAATAAACCTTATATATATATATATATATATATGTGTGTGTGTGTGTATGTGTGCGTGAGTATATATATATATATATATATAAAAGGGTTTTTGTGTCCTGTTATTTGTTAATCTTTATTATTATTATTATTAAACGTTTACTAATTCGTTTTCTTGTTACGTTTATCAATGTTCTTACTATTATACGTGCATGGGTGTGTATATGCTCTTATGTTCACTGTTATATGTGTGTGTGTATTCTTATTCTTACAGTTTCCTTTGCCTTGGAAGGTTTCCGAGACGTGTATGCGCAACGTAATGTGAACATGCCTGCTTGCATTGGCCAGCGAATGATATCTTCTGGTCGCTGGTCTGCCATCTCGTTGGGGGGGAGGGTGCTGCAGACAGATTCATTAATGAACAAGATGGACTGAAGCTTCAATCTTTTATTCAAGGCAAGCCTATCATCTCGGACCCTGATTGTCGGGAGGGACCCAATTTCCCGTCTGCTCCATCTGCTGCCTAGACCAACTCTCCTCATGTGGTCGTCAACCGGAAGCCTACCCACAATTCCAGTGTCACCCCTAAATTTCCGGTACATTCTATCTAGGTCGTCAAAGGGTGACTAGAGTTTGATGGCTGTTAAACCTAACCTCTCTGACCCTGCTAAATCGCTGATGGGAAATCAAATATGCTTATGTAACTTTCTATTTCTAAAACTACCTATATAGCAATTAAGCTGGGATTCCCAATACTAAACACACACACACACACACATTTATATACATATGTCATTATGCTATATATATATATATATATATATATATATAGCATAGAGTGACACACATCTATCCAGAAGCATAAACACATATACATATCTATCTACAATTTTATAAAATGAAACTGTGTGAGAGAGTTCCCTATGGACTTGAAAACAGCTGGGCCCATTTTTATGAAATTTTCACAGATATTTTATGATCGAGGATTTTAGCAAGGAAAATGATAGACAAATATTAGGTACTAGCCTGGGTACCTGGCATTGCCCGGGTGTTTGAAGGTCTGTGTTGAGCAAAGAAAACAAAATGTGGTGGTAGGCAGGCAGGCTCGAACCTGTGACACAAAGGTGGAAAAAAAAGTGAAAGAAAACCTGGCGTGTTACCCCTACTCCATGACGTGACCAGAAGTTCGGAATGTTAAATTAAGCAAAGTCAATCCAACCAATACAATGACTTGCAAAAATAGCTCGCAAAAAATCGACCCCTCCTTGTAGAAAACTGCCCTGTTGAGGGTGAAGGAATTAATGTTTTTGACTAATTTTTCTATGTGTCGTCCAAGATGTTAAACTTCAAAATGAGACCGATCTCGTGAAAATCCGTCACCTCTGTCGAAAGTTTTAAGCAGACATGCATAAATACATTCAAACAGACAGGTAAATTTTAAATTATAGACTAGCCTGGGCACCTGGCATTGCCCGTTGGGAGGATGTGTGTTGAGCAAACAAAATAAATAAAATAAAAAAAAAAACGTGCTAGTAGGCAGGCAGGCTCAAACCCACACTGTGAAGGAATGTGGGGGAAAAAAAAAAGTGACGCCTTTGTCGTTGTGTCCATCACCAAACCGGAAGTGGTGAAGGTTTAAATTAAAGCTAGTCAATTGAAAAGAGATCCCCTCTTTTCAAAAATATCGTCGAAAAAAGCAACCCCTCCCTGTAGAGAAGTGCCCAGTTGAGGGTGAAGAAATTAATGTTTTTAGCCAATTTTTCGATATTTGTCGTCCAAAAGGTCGAGCTTCAAAATGATGCCAATCTCGTGAAAATCCATTGCCTGCCTTTGTCAAAAGCTTTAGGCAGGCAGACATACAAACATACATACATACATTTATACATTTAAACTGACAGGTGAGATTTATATAGTAGATGATGACCATAGACTCCCATCCCCACACTTTTGAAAAGTCTTGTCTTCAGAAATTTTTACAAATATTTGAAAATAAGTAAATGTTTCAATGTTTGGTGCATTTTAGGTCAGGAAGCAAGTATCTTCAGACAGCCTGATCTGGTAGTACCAGAAAATATCAAATGAAAAATTATATTTCCTTCACTTATCCTCCTGGCCTTGTACCAAACTCGCCCACGCTTTGTAAAAAAGAGATTGTGATATTTCTTCTCTCATTTACCTTTTTCCCCTGATTGTAATTAGTGTTTGAGTTGTAATTAGTGACATTTTTGTTTCGAATTACCTGTCTTTTTTTTTGTGATTTTTTTTTTTTTTTTTTTTTCTGTGACCTTGCTTTCGGCCAATCAATTTGTTTGTTCATTCTTTCTTGCACTACTAAAGTTAATCGCTCCTTAACATTGGAAGCAAATGGAGGAAAAAAGCTTCTAGTATTTTTATCACAAAAAGACCATTAATTCATATGGATTTCGAACACTATTAAGAAGCAACAAATTGAGCTCTTTTTTTATCTTTTTTTTGATGATTTGCATCTGTTGTACATCTACATCTGCTTCAAGCAACAAACGAACGGATTTTTGTAAAATGCATTCTTGTGTTAACACTACTTCAAAGTGAAATATAATGGATGAACAAAAAATATAATGATGAACAAAAATGCTCTTTCGAACTCGGACAAGAATCGCATCTCAGAATTTGGCCACAATGTAAAGTACTCGGAGAGGTACCATAAATATAACCTACCCTCTCGTGCATATGGACAAGAAAATGTGCGCTAACCCTAAGTCCCAGTGACAACACTTAACTTTGTTTAGTTGATGGACACCTCAAAATGCAGCCAAATACTCACTGGTCACTGAAAATTAACGCTCTGGTGCCCTCAGTGTACAAAATGTGCACCACCCTAAGTCCGTATGGCAATCTTTTTTACATGCTGGCTGGTCTGTAACCCTACCAAAAAAGTCTTTTAGCTGGCAGTTTGTCGTCAGATGTAGTTGAGTGTTTCCTTTGTAGGTGCTCCAGTGTTGGCTGATATGCCGCTTTTCTCAGCTGCAACTTGAGCATCGGGTTTTAGGATAGATCTCAAACAACTAAGTTACTCTAAAATCAACAAGCAATCAGTAATTCATCAAAACATTGGAGATCATTTTCTTAAAATTAATTATTTCCACAAGACAATTTTTTTTTTTTTTTTTTTTTTTTTTTTTTACACGAAGGAGTGACCTCTTATCAAAGCCCGGAGGCCACTCAAGTAAAAGGTGTAATGTGTGTACGGAAGTCAATAGGACAATATCATAGTAATCGTTAGTCGTGGAAATTTGGTAAATTGGATTACTTAACGGAGACGACTTATCAAGAACTTGTTTACATTGGACTTGAAGACCATATTGTAGTCAGCTGGAAAGCAGGCAAACAAAACAGACGTTCCACAGGTGGGCAGTTCTAAGAAATAAGCTTTATTCATGGAACCCACGTTTAGATTTAGGAACAGATAAAGAGTGGGGAGAAATTACTGATAGCGGTTTCAGCTAGACACATGTTTCTCATGGAAGTTTAGCAAGGGGGAACTGTAGATTGGAGTTCAGTCAAGCACTTATGAAAATAGCAATAAAGCAGGGACAGGCTTGCAACATCTCTTCTATAGGAAAGAGGCTGCAGGGAAGAGAAGGCATCCCCTACTAGGCTACAAAGTTTATTTTGAACTCTTATCAAGGCAGGATAGGATGCTACTGCCCAGATGTGGCAACAGTACTCCATCCTAGGACGTACTTGACTCTTATACAGGTAGAAAACTATATCAGCAGTGAGGTCTATTGGAGCGGTAAAAGGCAAGAGCCATTCATTTTAAGTGATACCTGATGGGTCAAAGTATTGATGATGAAAAGATTTAGGGCCTTTCTGAACTTGATGAAACAGACTGCCTTCTGAAGGCAAGAGCCATAAATGAAATAGAGTTTTTCTCACTTGGAGAGATTTCAAAATAAACTTTCAGGCTAATTGTGTTCACAGAGCTGAGACTTGTCTCTCAGATGGCCAGAGAGAAACAAGATAGCTATATGTTTCAGCCAGCAAATGAGGAAAAAGACTGCCTTTTACCTCCTAGCTTTTAATTTTTATGAAAAACGCTATGTCCCTTCCTGGCTATCTGAGGTTACCCTTTCTTCTATTTTTTTTTCTTTCTCTTTCCCAAAATCCTTCTCTCTCTGTTCTTTCTTTCTCTTTCATCTCAAAGAATTTGGTTATCATGTCATCCTCTGTGAGATCTTTACTGATGTCTGTCCACAACAGTCACCTCACCCCAACCCAAGAAAACAAACATGCCAATTGCGCTTTCTTCTGCTTTCGATTTACCAATAAACGAAGAAACAAAATGGTCTTAAATTCTTTTTCAACATAACAGATGGCTACTAGCCGACATACTGGCCAGATTTTTGTCCCCCAACTGTCATTTCTAATTATCATCAAAAGTTCAGTTCTCTGATATCTGCAAAACTGACATTAGTTTATCATTTCTGATTTCTTTGATGCCATCTGGATTTTCCTGACAAATCTCAACCACCCATGACTTTCTGACTTACCTAGTTTGCCCAGCAAAGCAATGTGGAGTTGCCCGGCACTAGAAATAGTGTTACAGCAAGACATGGGGTCCAAAATCGCATCTCAGAATTTGGCCACGAGACACAGGATCAGAATTTGGCTACAAAACAGTGACAATAATGCTGGTATTAGCTGTACAAGAAAGATATTCAATGCTTAGACAGATTGAATTATGGACAAAGCGTCTCAGAGTTCCAATGACACTTCTAAATGATGAAATCGGAGTCTGACTGATAATACTTGTCGGAGTTGGATTTTATAATCTCCAAAGAATCAACAAAGACTGAATATCGGGAATAAAATTAAAATAAGATTCAAGTTCAGAAATCACAAAAATCAAAGTTGGACCTTATAGTCTCCAACTTTGCAACCCTGACTTTCACAGTCCAACTTTTAACTTTCCTAGAACTGCCCACCTGTGGAATTGGCCTGCTTTCCAGCATACAATATGGTTGTCCTCAAGTCACATGTAAACAAGTTCTTGTTGAGCTGCCTCTCCCCTAAATAATCCATTTCTACCGCTAACTATCAATACGCTGTTATCCCAGTGATCATCGTACACTCATTAACCCTTATCCTTGAGTGGCCTTGATATGTAGTAACTCCCATTAAAAAAAAAAAAAAAAAAAAAAAACACTACCTAAGAACAACCCTGTTATCATATTGGACAAATACAAAGGTTTCATTAACAGAATGATCTAATATATTACAAAGAAAGCGTCAGAGTTCCATGAATTCCTTGTTCTTTTCCTTTTTTTAATCTTATTGTGCACTTAGCACTTATTCTATTCCACATGCTATTTCTAGTTTTAAAAAAACTTTTCTAAACAACTAAATGCATGTAAGATCAAGTCTTATTATTCTGACGACTTTATGTATCATCAACCTGCTCATAAAATTGCAGAACGTTTTCAATATTTTACACCTTCTTTTACCACCTCATGGATTTCATGTCTCGAAAAAAAAAAACAAAAAAAAACAAAAAAAAACGTACATTACAGAAATAATGAACAGCAACAACACTACGACATTAACTGATTGGCGGCACATAAGTTGACTACATACAAAATATTAAGTTAATTTTGTGTGTGCACACATAATGCTTTCATATATGTTTCATCTTAACTTAAAGTAATCAGTGTGGCTAGTTATAACTGTTTGGTTATAACTAGGACAACTCGTGTGTATCCATTGACATCTTACATGCTTTTATATAGAGTGACATGGTTCTCAGTTGATTAACTGTGTCGGACATATACTCGAGTCAAAATAACGAAAGAATATGCTGTTGTCATAGCCCTAGTTATAACCTAAAAGGTGCAATATTTCCATTATAGTAGTAGGTCGTGAGGCAGTTATGAAACTATTTCTGGACTTTGAAACAAAAATGAAACAAACAAAAACCTAGCGATGAAGTGCTGGCATAGATGGTAGTATCATCCACACAAATTATCGTCGAATCATTACTCAGTATTTTTTTTTTTAATAGAACAGTAATATTAGTTTGTCGAAAGGAAGTCTTCTGCAGTTCAAATTTTTTGTAAACATTGGGTACAACTAAAGTACAGTATAATTACTCAAAAGTTGAGGAAAACCCGTTTATATACAAGAAATGTAAGAACATGGAGGTGGAAGTCAGATGTGGAAAAAGTATTGGAGAGTGAAGCTATTGAAAAATTAATTTAGGAAAATTATGCAAAAAGTCATCTAACCTGTATGTTTAAATGCATTTATGTATGTATGTCTGTCTGCCTAAAACTTTTGACAGAGGCGACGGATTTTCACAAGATTGGTATCGTTTTAAAGCTCGACCCTTCAGACGAAAAATACAAAAAAATTGGCTAAAAACAGTAATTCCTTTACCCTCGACTGCACAAGTTTCTACAGAGAGGGGTCGCTTTCTTCGCCGATATTTTCGAAAGTCATCCCCTCTAATTGACTAGCTTTAATTTAAACCATCACTTCTGGTTTGGCGATGGACGGAACGGCAAAAATGTCACTTTTTTTTTTTTCCCCCCACATTCTTTTCATCCTTCGCAGTACCGGTTCAAGCCTGCCTGCCTACTACCACTTTCTTCTTTTTTTTTTTTTTTTTACTCAACACACACCTCCAAGCACCCAGGCAATGCCGGACAATGCCAGATACCTAGGCTAGTAAATAAATTAGGCACAAGGTCATTCAAAAGTGTGGGAAAGGGGTATCTATGGTTATCCTTGTCACTGTATTTTATGACAGTCTTAGCTATTCCTAGCTAGCCCCCAATCATTACAAGACCACATTTACTCCCAATTTTTTTTTTATATAGCAACGCTATTGATATTGTCAAGAAATTTGTTAACTTGGAGATGCTATTAGAACACAGGGTGGAGAAAGTGCAAATGTGATGCGAAGAATTAGGATGGATGGAATAAGTTCATGAATTATTGACAATTGCTAACCAGCAGTGTATCACCATTTTCGACTAAAAATGATTATCAGAAATGTGTACGCACTGTGATGACATGTGGAAGTGAAATCTGAACAGAAAGAGTTAAGGACATGTGTTGCATGGAGAGAAATGATATTATGCATTTGGAGTCTTAAAGACAGCTTTAGATGTAAAGAACTTCGAGAGAGATTACATCAGGATAATATAGAGAGACTAGCAGGGCGCCCAGCATTAACGTGTCGTAAAACACTTAAATACAATACTTTAATTTATGCAGATTTTGTATTTATTATAATAATAAAGCCAATTCTCTATTCGTTATTATATTGTACCCAATGTATAGTAAAAATTTCAAAAGTAGAAAAAAATATGGCTTAGTTGCCATCAGCTAGATTCAAAACCAAAACATTTAGTGTTCCTGCCTTAGTTGTTACCATCTGAATTATCATCAAACGGATAAGAAACAGTTAAAAATGAATAGACTTTAACACAAATGTATATTTGCGCCTGTGTACAAGAGCATTTGCAGTCAGCTTATGCCTGCTAAATTCAACTTTTTTTTCAATTCTGACTACTTAGCAGCTGTTTTTACCAGCTTATATATATATATATATATATATAAGCTCCTCTGGCCTTGATGGAGGGGAGACTAAACCTTGCTACTATGGTTTCAAATGATCTGAAATTTCAGCAAGGGGAGACTTGATTCCAAATATTTCGCATATTATATCTCCCCTCTTATGAATATCTCCAGTATGAAATAATCCTTATAAACTGAGATTTACTTTCTGTATGAAACCCAAAGAAGGGAGACATAACATGTGAGAAATATTTGGAATCAAGTCTCTCCTTGCTGTCATTTCAGAAAACCATAGCAGCGAGTTTTGGAGGAGATATATATATATATATATATATATATATATATATACACACACACACACACCGATAACAAAATTGAAGTGCTCATATCTTTGGTTCTATGGGACGAAACTACATGAAAGTTTGCAGGCTTTTTAAAGATTATAATACTATTCTATGGTTGAAATTTTATGACAATTGGTAAAAAAAGAACCTATATTTTCAAACCAATAAAATATGCCAAAATTTGCTTACATTTGTATATATAATGTCCTGGCAAGCTAGCTTTAGTTTTGCTGCTTTGGGATGAATTTTGTTTATGCTTTTTTTCTTTTTTGCTGGGTTGTTTCCCCTGTGGCTTGCCAGGCCACTAACAACAATCCACAAAAAATGCAATTATTTAACCCACCTTGTGCTGCTCTGCGACATTAAAAAATATTTTTAAAAATAGAGAAGGCAAACAGACAGACATAGGTAGTTTTATTAGATGTATGCAGAAGATTTTGATGGGTGTAAACATGTTGGGTTACGAGATGAAGAATAGTTGAGGTAGCAGGTTTAATTCACAGAAAAAAAAAAAAAAATGGTGAAAAATGGAGTGGGAATTGATTTCTTGCGGGCCGTTTAATGCATCTCAGAATGTGATCATGATGATGATCATCATTCACTATTCTGTTGTTCAGTTTTTATGCTTGGTATATTTAACAAGAGGACCAGACTTAAAAAAAAATAAAATAAATAAAAAAAATCATCATTTGTATAATTGTGTTTGTTCCACGTTTAGCAGTTATAGTCAGATTCGAAAACAAGGCGTTATTGAAGTGAATAGTTGGTGAAACTATATCGGCTCCAGTTGAAATTAGACTTTATGATTCTAGTTTGTTTATACTTTGATATAAAGTAGTTATGACAGCCTCTTCAGGTTGCATAGACTGTGATATTGGTAAAAAAAAAATAAACAATTCCTCAATTACATAAAGAGATTGAGACGCCAAAAGTAGGAGTCCAAGGTTTTGTCTTCAAACTCCACGGCTTACGTCATGCATGTTCTGCATCAAAGTAGGCTTAATCAAGAAATGCTTCACATTACATTTAATGTAGTTAGGGACAGTATTGCAGCAAGTATGAGCATTACTTGACCCTATGTTTTCATTTGGTTGTTTTGTGGCATATCAACCCTTTTTGGGTTATTTGATGCTGAATCCAGTAATTTTGGAAAAGGGTTTTATGCTTCAAGTTCTTTACGTTTTTAAATATTTATTCATGCCGTTTGGTTTGCCCATCCCTCTTTTTTTATATATAGGACACTTGTTTTCGTTTTTGACCTTGCAGAACATGATTGAGTTTTGGAAAGGGAAAGAAAAAAAATAGCGTTAATATTTAGCGCATTTTAGGTCAGAAAGTATTTTTGGACCGTCTAATCTGGTAGCACCAGAACAATGTACTTAGAGTATCAGTTCGAGTTATGTTGAAACCATTACATTACTTTCACAAATATATACAAAATTTTTGGAAGTGGCACTCACCATAGGAGTTTAACTGGCTTCCTTCAAAGGAGGAAATTTCATAGGAATATCAAATTCACAAACAGTTCCTAGTCGCTTGTATATCCCCATCAGGGTAGAAGAGGTTAGATTTTTGCAGTTATTGCAGGGAGATGTCGATATCCTCTTACATTCCCAAATACAGTAGAACCCTAAGATACGATGGCCCTAGGATACGTTTTTTTCAGGTTACGATGTCGAATACAATGTTTTTTCTGGCCCCTGGTTATGGTATTTGCCCCCATTTTATGGTGTTATTTATAATGTTATTTGAATATATACATGTGTATTATATACTGTATTTTGTTACTTGTTACTAATTTTTAAGACCGTATCTCGGGATTTTACTGTAGTCACCCATCTGGTACTAATCAAGCTCAGCATTGCTTAACTTTGGTGATCTAATTGGAAGCGGTGTATCAACATAACTATACAGTAGAATGCAAGGAAACTACTCACACCTGAGAGTATCCTGTACTTCTGCAAAGTCACCATTCGTCCATGCATGGAGTATTGTTGCTACATCTCGGCCGTACATCTACCACTAGTCTCTCCCTCTTGGATATGGTCCAAAAAAAAAAAAAAAAAAAAAAAAGTTTTCCCACTTTGTCAACTAAGCTCCAACCCCTGTCCTATCACCACAATGGTGCATCCCCGTTCCTGTTTTACAAGTATTAAGTATTTTAATGGAATGTGCTCTTATGAAGTCAATGCACTTCTTCCCCTTTGACATACATACCCTTCCCCTCAACAAATTCGCTTGGCAACAAAATCACACGCCTTCATTGTTGTCTATAAATGCCAGAAAGCTTTGTATGCTAATAGTCTCTTCTCTCAAACAGCATGACTTTGAAATTCCCTTCCCGCCACTTGCTTCCTTGACTATACAGATATGCAGAAGTTTAAATGTAATGTAAATCAACATCTTGTTAACCTTCCCAAAGCATGGTTCCAAATAGCAACCCCTTATATCCAAGTTGTGATATGCTTTGTTTGGTGTGAAAGCGATTAAAAAAAAAAAAAAAAAAAAAGTCGTTTTCCTTTAAGTTTCATATGCTCATAATTCAGTAATGAATAACGTTGTGGTGCGATGGTGATCTGCCCTGTTCAGTGACTATATGGGCACTACAAGAAGGGTTATCTGGCATTGCTCGGAGCAAAAGTCTAAATTAAAACATCTCTTCTATATCTCTGTTTACCTCTTCCTCGGTTTCACCTTTCTCCCCACCCCCCCACCCCTTCAATTCAAATGCCCAACTCGTTTTTATAGATTCCATGAGGAATAAGTTGGCATAAAAAAAAAAAAAAGTTTCTTCTTTTTAATTGGTGTATAAGCGCCCCAACACCCACCGCTGACTTCCCACCTCCTCCGTCAATGTAAACAGAAAACAGTAAAATCTCCTAAAAATGTTAAATGGTATTGTAATCGGTAAATGTTGGCACATTACTTACAAAAAAGATAAATAAATAAATAAAAATAACGGTTAATTAAATTGCAGAAGTTCTATTGTTGAATCCCACCCACCAAAAAAAAAAAAAAAAAAAAAAAAAAAAAAAACTAAAAAAAAAGAAAAAAAAAAAAAAAAAAACTAAAAAAAAAGAAAAAAAAAAAAAAAAAGAACTAAAAACAAAAAAAATGTTTGGTGCTTATGTTTTTGTAAACTGCTCGTGAAAACCGTTTTGGATCAATTAAAATGCATTAAAAACTATCAAGACAAAAAAGGATCCCCCCTCCCCCCAAATAAAAGTGCTATGTATTTTTTTTTTATTTATTTTTTTTAGACAACTTTTTCTTCTAATTTTAAATTGTCAGCTAATGAAAAAAAAAAAAATTGAAAATTCTATGTTCTGAAAAAAAAAAAAAAAAAAAAAAAAAAATGTCTTTCTACCCTACCCCCACTTGAAGTGCTTTTCTTTTCTTTTCTTGTTTTATTTCTTTTTCATATAATTTTAAGTTGTCTGCGGAAGATTCGTACACCATGTGAGAAGGCATTTTGCTACATGAAGGCACATTTAACAGCCGTTATTTATGCTACCGCGCGCATTCGCATAACTACTACTATAATGGAAATGTTAATACCATGCAAACAGTAAATTTGCGACAGGTTTGATTATCAGATTCGTTGTCAGTGACCTGGAATACCCCTAACAAAACAAATTAGAGTTGTAGGTGTTCTGTTGTAGCGTTGCACTATATTTACTGTCATCTTCAACTTTCAGCTGGATATACAAACATACAACTGCATTCTACATTATTGATACATAGATGAGCCTACAATGAAAGATAGAGCAGTCTTCTGTTACTAAGAGATTCTTAATTGGGAGATACTAAGCTATTTCGGTGACATTTTATCTGTCAGGCTATGGTATTGTCCTGGGTAGTCCTAGGAGGTCCAAAAACTCAGGCCTTGTCTTTCTTCTTTGGAGCAGCAGTTATTATTAACTTTCTGCTGTGGCAATTTTTAATAAGCCAAGGTGCCCTTCCTTTGTGTCACATTTTCCTGTGATGGGAAGGAAGTAAGTACCCAGTCTCTGAGCAGTCTTTCCATAACACTGTTGTGTATTTCTGTAAATTCACTTTTTTAAATATATCACCGTGTTTTATTAATTAATGTGATCTTATTGAGATTAGTAATTTGTATTATTCTTTTATTTATTGGCTCATGGCGCAGTGGATGGAGACGTTGAATCTCTACGGTTCCAGGTGAGCATTGCCTGAAGATAGCGGTTTCAATCCTATCCAAAACCAGCCAGAACGTGGTGAAACAACACCTATGGAAGGCAATAATTGCTGAGGAAGCAGTTAGGAGATTCGGAGTTCCTATCCCATCGCTGTTACCACTTGACGAAGGTCAGAGGAATATTTGGCCGAAACGTTGTGAACCAACAACTAAAAGATGGATAATAGTCCGCAATAAATAAATGAATTAAATAATACCGTGTTGACTTATTTATTAACGACTCTTCAAGGTCACAACCAATAACTTTCACCCCTTGCTGCTTGTTTTTTTTTTTTGTTTTTTACATAGGCATCACCACATTATCAAGGCCAAGAGGCCACTCAAGGATAATGTTCACAACGTCGAATGGTTGACCCACTCAAACAAGACCGATGATGAAGGGAGGTTCTGTCATGATTTCTCCATTGCCTATGACCTCACTCAGATTGTTCAGGAACCCACCCGTGTGCCCGACAATGACGGTCAGTATGCGAGCCTACTAGACCTTTTTCTCACAACTTGCCCTGAACTATGTTCAGTTTCTGTTCTGTCACCTCTTGGATCTTCCGACCACTCTGTTGTATCAATTAAGATAAAAATGAAATGTAATAAGTCCCCAGGCGTACCTCTCCATTGTACAGTATATCGATACACTAAGGCTGACTGGGATAGCTTCCGTACATTTATATCTGATCTACCTCTGCATTCCATGTTTAAAAAGGATGTGTTCTCTATACTCTATAGTATTAGACCTGACAGAATGGTTAATTGTAGGTATTGACCGTTTCATACCCTCGAAAAAGTTTCAGCAAAAACCTAACAGCCAGCCATGGTTCTCTCCAGAATGTGCTTGTTTTGGCAGGTTTTAATTCCACAAACTTTGGTTAATGAATTCACTAGTTAAATCTAATCATTGGCATGCAAATTTTTCAATATTATGAGGTCAGAAATTTCAACTTTACTTTTGTCTACTGATTCTGTATCTATTTCTGGAATATGTTTAGAAAATGATTAACCAAATTCTATGCTCTAATCTGTGTGTGACTGTAGTTTTAAACTTATTTTTCTTAAATCTAACACATAAAACAAAGTTAGTAGGTACAATTAGATTAAAAATTTCTTTTTTATACGTTTCAGAAACAATATTGCGTTTATTTTGATATAATCTTATAGGCACAATGGGCGAAGAGGGTGGGGTTGACACCAAAAAAAAACTCAATATACTTGTTGGATGAAATCTCTCTCACCCCCTCCCCCACTATTGAGCTGCTTTCATATCTGCTGTATTTAGAGCGACTGATATGACAGTCATATCCTTTATATATATATATATATATATATATATATATATATATATATATATATATATATATATATGTGTGTGTGTGTTTGTGTGTATAAGTAGTGGCGTTCGTGTGTGTGTTTGTCTGTGTACAACTCCCTATCATCAAAGAAATATAACGTGTGTACACCTCTCCTGGTCAAGAAATATTAACGCCCATGATTCTGTCAAAGGAGACATTTATTTTTATGCGTAATTTCTATATATAGCATTCTTCACACCATATATACATCGACTGAGTTACGGTCATTAGCATCTCACATTAAATTAAATCTATTTAAATAATTAGCCCATTACTTATTCGACGTAATAGCGGCGTATTTTATACTGGTAGCTATATAATTGAAAGAAATATTAAAAATGATGCTACACCTTTTTAACTCTTGTTACCCACGCTCCCCACCCCCACCCGGAATTCTGCTAACAAACGAGACCTTGTTGGAATATTGTCAGCAGATAACCGGGGCAGGTTTTCTTGAGTGAAGGGGGAGTTCTTCTGAAGTGAGACAATTTTTATTTTCGTCCTCCTCAAGAGTGCCCCTTATCTTTTTTTTTTTTTTTGGTGGGGGAGGGGGCGAACTGGATTTTTACACATTAAAGTTTGATTAAAATTCTCACCTTATATCTAACCGATGCAAACAGAAAAAGATTGTCTTTTTAAAACCAAAACGCACACACACACATGCAAAAATAAAAATTAAAAGTAAAACAATAAATGTGTTTTATTTAAAAAAAAAAAAAAAGAAAAGAAAAGTAAAAGATAGAGCCAAAAATTAAATTTAAAACACACACAAAACAAAACAAAAAAAACGAAACAACCTGATTTATTGCAGAAAGGACCAAAACCTGTCCAGTCCATACATACGCTTTTTGCCTTTAATTGAGGAGGAAAAACAAACAATTCAAGATTTATTATTTACACAATTCAAGTTTACATAGAAGGGTTTCATCAGTACAAATTGACCCCCCCCCACCGCCATCTGTTTAATCCCCCTCCCCAAATCGTCCTGTATGACTCCCAAGATGTCTCACTTTATTAGAAAAATCAAAGACTAAACATTTTGAAATGCACAAAAGAGAAGAATGGATTCAAAGATAACAAAGAATACACAGGATGTTTACTCTAAATTGCAATTTGCCACTACCTCTTTCTCTCTCTCACATATATATATATATATATATATATAAGTGAAATTGCGTGTGTGTCTGTGTGTGTACATTTCCCTACCAAAATACTCTGTCAATTTTCAGTCTACAGACTCGAGATTTGACATAAGGAGTATTGAGGTTTGGGAAAATCTTTAATCGGTTTTCGGCCAGAAATTTGGCTGTCAAATAGTCATGGTTCAACGATTTGACCTTTGAAAACTATCAAACTGTTCTGCCAATTTTGAGTCTAAACACTTGAAATTTTAGATGTAGGTTACTTGGACATGGATCAAACTAATTTGATTTGGGCCCTAAACAATAAATGTTAAGGGGTCAAAATTGGGGTCAAAGTTTTAAAAAAATTGACCTCTGCGGTCTCTACCAAATTACTCAGTCAGTTTTTGGTCTAAACATTTGAAATTTTACATAATGTTTATTCAGACATAGGGCAAGCTTTTTAATCGTTTTTTGGCCAAAACTTTGGCTGCCAAGGGATCAAAGTTTAAAAGATTTAACCCTTGCGATATCTAGCAAACTATTCAGCCAATTTGGAGTCTAAACATTTGAAATTTTACATAAAGGATGTTCAGACATGCAGCAAGCTTTTCAATCAGGTTTTGGGCGAAAATTTCGCTGGCAAGAGGTCAAAGTTTAAAGAGTTGACCTTTGCAGACTCTACCAAACTCCTCCACCAATTAAGAGCCTAAACACTTGAAATTTTGGATGTTGGTTACCTGGACAGGAGTCAAACTTTTTAATATATATATGTACATAAAGTCTGAACAGTACGTAGGGCCCGAGCAAAGCCGGGCTGAATTGCTAGTATATATATATTATAGATATTCATTCATCTGTCTCTACATAAGACAGTCTCCATCCATTACTTCCATCTCTCCACATCCATATGAATATTTTTTTTTTTATCGAGAAACATGTTCCATCTTAATCAAGACTATTCAGTGTGGCTAAATATAACAGTACCACCAGCCACAGAATTCGAACCGCAGAATAAAGTTACCTTCACCCAACAGTCAGTGAGACAGTTCATATGTAGAACAAAGATTTGGTTTGGTTGTTTTGTTTCACGGTATATCAACCCTTTTCAAATTATTATATGCTGAATCTAGTAATTTGGAAAAGTGTTATGTTTGGCTTGTTTTTTTATCTAGGAAAATTGTTTTTCTTTTTGACTTTGCAGAACATGATTGAGTTTTGCAAAGGGAAACGAAAAAAAAACGGAGAAAAAAAAAAAAAAAAATTCACAACTTTTTTATTCCAATTCAAGCTAGGTTGAAAACCTGCTGAGATAGCTTACAATATCAACAAAGTGTCTGGCCCAGGAACTACTACTGCACACACAGCAAAATGGTGGTTTAAGAAATTTTGTGGTGGCGACAAGAGTTTTGAAGATGAGAGTAATGGTCGACCGTCGGCTGTTGATAACTATCAATTAAGAGCCTTACTCAGAAGCAAATCCACGCACAACTATTTGAGAACTTGATTCTGAATTAAGCGTAACATACATGACAATTTCCAACCACTTGAGAAACATTGGAAGTACAAAAAACTTGATAAATGGGTGCCTCACGAATTGAATGATAACCAAAAAAACATTGTAATGAAGTATCATCTACCCTTTTTACGCAACAAGAACTACCCATTTCTCGATTGAGCTGTGACTTGCGATAAAAAGTGGGTTCTTTACTGCAAAGCTCATCTCCGTGGTTAGATGCGGATGAAGCTCCACAACAATTCCCAAAGCCAGAGTTGCACCAAAAGAAAGTCATGCTGACTGTTTAGTGGTCTGTGACCGGTCCCATCCAATAGATTCTTTTTTTTTTTAATGCAGGCGAAACCATTACGGTAGAAAAGTACTGTCAATATATGGATGAAATGCATCAGAAACTTTGATAACAACACCCAGTATTAGTCAACAAAAAAGGTCAAATTCTCCTCCATGACAATGCCCAACTGTATATTGCTAAATCGACCCCGCAAAAGTTGAACTAATTGGGTTACAAAACTGCTTCATCCTCTATACTCTCCAGACCTCTCACCTATCACCTTTTCAAGTTTCGACAACTTTCTGCGTGAGAAATGGTGCAAAAACCTAAGCAATATCAAAAACGCCTTCAGCAACATCACCACCAGAACGCAAGATTTTTACATTACTGGCATAAATACATTTGTTTTGCATTGGCATTTGTGTCGATTCTGATTGTGCTTTTTTTTTGATCAATAAATTTTTGTTTCAGCAGACATATGTTCATCTGAATTTAAAAGTTAAAAACAGTAAAAACTTTGTCAACCTAATATATTCGATCATTATTAAGCTCTAATAATTTGAGCCCTTTCAAAAGAAGTTAAAACTGAAGATTTAAGGGAAGCAATTCTTGTTTTAGAACCAGGGAAAAGTCTCCATCTCAGTAACTATGTTTACATTTTAGACACAAAGTGTATTCTATATACATCATCACAAGTGTTCGTAATTGGATTGTTCCAAAGGCAGTAATGTTAAGTAATAATATATATATATATATTACACACACACACTTTTGTTTTATATAAGCATTTATATGTCACTAGCCTGGGTGCGCGGCGTTGGCCAGGTGTTTGGACGTATGTGTTGAGCAAAAATAAAAAAAATGTGGTAATAGGCAGGCAGGCTCGAACCTGTACAGTGAAGGAGGAAAAAAAAAAAAATTTGACGTAGGTTTAAATTAAAGCTAGACAATCAAAAAGAGGGGATGACTTTCGAAAATAGCGGCGAAAAAAGCGACCCCTACCTGTAGAAAAGTGCCCAGTTGAGGGTGAAGAAAATGTTTTTAGCCAATTTTTCGATATTTGTCGTCCAAAAGGTTGAGCCTAAAAACGATACTAATCTCGTGAAAATCCATCGCCTCTGTCAAAAGTTTTAGGCAAACATACAAACATACATTTAAACAGACAGGTGAGATTTATATAGTAGATTACACATTAATGAGTATGTTTCGGTTAGCTAGTTACAAGTAACTAAAGACCTCTTCAGGTGATATTGCTTACAGAAAAGTAGAGTATGGACTGTACTTTTATATAAGCAATATTGCTTAAAGAGGTTATATACTTTTTACTGGCTGACCGAAACATGCCCATAAATGTGTAACAACATAAATACTCATGTAAAATAAATAAAAAGTATATCTTGCTCTATTTCAATATTATTGAGCACTTTTCTAAGAACTTTGTTAAATTTATTGATTATTTCACCTTTGAAAAAATTAACCTGAAATAATATATATATATGAAAGAGCTGAATTTATTTGTTTTATGGCATATAAATTCTTTCCAACCTATTTAATGTCAAATTAAGTCGTATTGGTAAAAGTTTTCTTGCTTCAGGTGATTTCTGTTATTTATTCATTGTGTTTGGTTTTGTTATTTTGTAGAGTAAAATTGATTTTGTTTTTGACTTTGCAGAACATGGTTGAGTTTTGCAAAGAGAAAAAAAAAAAAAAGAAACATTGATACATTTTAGGTGAGGATTGGTTGGTTGGTTGCTTGCTTTTGTTTTTGTTTTACGGCATATCAACCCTTTACAGGTTATTTAATGCCGAATCCAAAGATTTTGAAGAAATCTTTTTTTAATAGAATATAATTGTTGTTTTCAAATCTGATTCTATTTAACCCATAGTTGGGAGCCTAACAGGTACTACCACTCCGGGTCGGAGTGGACTTGGGAGCAATGGCAATTAAAGGGTGGCTCCACACTCCCCAAAGCCCGCAATGTTGGGCCTTGCCACTGGATATAGTTTAAGGTCATATCCAGGACCGATTTAGGTGAGGAAGCCGGTACCTTCAGACAGCCTCATTTGGTAGCACATAAGAGCTAAAGAAATATATATTAGCGCCATTAAGCAGTTTCTTTTGTTAGATGTGAAGGCATTTCGTAAACACGAACGAAGCGCAACATAACTTTATCAATTTCACATCACAAAAGAATTAAATGGTCTTGCTTAACAGAGTTTGCCTTTCTCAGATGGGGTTAATAGAGTTCTTTTTTTCACTCAGCCTGCAGAGATTCTCTTTGAAAAGAAAATTCTGTCCGGAAAACAGGATGAATTTAACCATTTACAAGCAGAAAATCTCGTGGTGCGATGCCAATAAGATTGGCACAATATTGCTTTCATCAGATTTATTGGAAATGGTTTTGTTTTCAAACGGAATTTCAAAAACAAGGCAAAAGAATGTTAGATGTTATATGTTAAAAGAAAATCCAAAAGGATATTGCTTATGGGCTGTTTACACAGAAAAGTTTTATCTATACATATTTGATATGAAATATATATATATATATATATATATATATATGTGTGTGTGTGTGGCATACTTCATTAAATAAAATAGAATTAATAGACAAAAAAAACGTTTATTTTCGATCCTTTCCAACTTTCGAATAACAGTCTTCACTTCTGATGGGAACTGGCTGATGTACTCACCATGTTCATCATAAGTCTGAGTACTTTCCGATCCTTCAGGATTCATCGTCAGGGATTAATTAATCTAACTGGTTTTGAACAATTATTTTTTTTTTTCTCATTGGTTAAAATTAATAGCATCCTGAATTGTTTGCAAAGCTATTAAAATAAATCTACAAACACTTTAGGATGTTATTACTATTGCTAAAGTTTATTTTATCAATAGTTGGTGCTTTTAGATTTTATAAGTAACTAGCCCGAGTGCCCGGCGTTGTCCAGGTATTTGGAGGTGTGTGTTGAGCAAAAAGAAAGTGGCAGTCGGCAGGCAGGTTCGAACCCGTACCCTGAAGGAGGAAAACGGGTGGAAAAAACAAAAAAAAAAGTGACGTCTTTGCTGTTACACCCATCGCCAAACCGAAAGTGACATAGATTTAAATTAAGATTAGTCAATCGAAAAGAGGGGATGACTTTTGAAAATATCGGCAAAAAAAGCGACCCCTCCCTGTAGAAAAGGGCCCAGTTAAGAGTGAAAGAATTAATGTTTTTAGCAAATTTATCGATATTTGTCATCCGAAGGGTCGAACTTCAAAACGATATCGATCTCGTGAAAATCCATCGCCTCTGTCGAAAGTTTTAGGCAGACATACAAACATACATACATTTAAACAAACAGGCAAGATTTATATTATAGATGCTTCTAGTATTTCAAGTTTTTATTTATTATTGATTTGTTCAAGTATAGATTTGTTGTCAACTAAAATTTTCCTAAATAATTTAGTAAATTTGGAATATATATATATATATATGTTAGTGACTGGAAGATTCCAATATTTTTCTTGATTACGATTCTTTATAAATCTACATATTTAACTATAAAGTTGTTACTTTGTCCCGATTACTGTAAAAACACATTAAATGTGCATATATTTTCTCAAACGTAAAAACACACTTGTGACAGGTGATCTATAATAACAGATAAAAATGAAAATTAAAAGAATCGTTTTGGCATTGGAAAACAGGCACATTTTTTCAATTCCAGATTCCAATTAATCGTCCTAACACTAAAATATATATGTGTGTGTGTGTGTGTGTGTGTGTGTGTGTGTGTGTGCATTTGTGAAGTAGAGACAGAAAGAGACTATATATTTATAAAAAATTAATATTTAACTAGCGGGACCTGTGGAAATTCCATAGGGGCACTTATTCATATGAGAAAAATCCAGGTTGTCCTCGACGGTCGTACATCTAAACAATGATATAACAATGATGTGGGAGTGCCTCAGGGGTCTATCCTTGGACCTCTATTGTTCCTAATATTCATTAATGACCTCCCCGACAAAATTGCCTGTGAGATGGATATATATGCTCATGACACCACACTCTATAACAGGCATGACAGGAAAACAAATGAAGACATATCTAAAGAAATGGCAAAAACACTAGAGGATGACCTCCAATCTGTAGTGGAATGGGGACAAAAATGGATGGTCACATTCAATGCTGCCAAAAGTAAACTGGTTTCCTTCAATAATTACAAGAAACCTTCTCTGCCACCAATAGCAATGGCCAGTTACTATCTAAGAGTAAATCTTTCAAACTGCTTGGCCTAACGTTCACAGGAAACATGAGTTGGAACAATTACATTGAAAGCATTGCCAGGGCCGCTGCAAAGATGGGCTACCGTGCTAGAAAACTACTAACACCCAAAAGTATCCTGTACATCTATAAGGCCACCATTCGCCCATGTATGGAGTATTGCTGTCACATTTGGGCGGGTGCATCTGCTACTAGTCTCTCGCTCCTAGACAAGGTTCAAAAGAGAGTCGCCAATCTGATAGGCCCTTAACTGGCATCTAAGCTTCAGCTTCTGCCCCATCGACAAAACGTTGCATCCCTCTGCTTGTTCTACAAGTATTTTAATGGTGAATGCTCTGGCGAACTGCAGACACTTGTGCCCCCACGACAGACACCCTCAACAAACCCAACAGGCAGCTAAATCCCACCCCCACACAGTAGAGATCCCTAGATGTAAAAGATCTTTCTACTCCAGTAGTTTCTTCCCCAGAACCGCTAGACTCTGAAATTCCATTCCAGGTTCCTGCTTCCCCAACTGTACTGGCATGCAGAAGTTCAAGTGTAACGTGAACTGACATCTTGCTGCCCAAATCCCAACATAGTGCCCCAGTAGTTGTTGCCCCTGATAGTAGCCCCTACACCAAAGTGGCAATGTGCCTTGTTTGGGGTGAAAATGTAATAAAAATAAAATTAAATTAAAAAAAAAAAAAAAAAAATTTAAAAAAATATATGTAATACATCAACGTAGGCATTCTGCAGATGTTCAGTGTAAATTGAAATGATCTGATATTATTGTAGTTTTTTTGTTAAAACTACGACAGTATTTATCTAAGTTAGCATGAATGCCCGGCAAAGACGGTCGTAAAGTACGTTTAAATATGATATTTTAATTCCTGCAGATTTCGTATATATTATTATAGAGTTAATGTTCTATCGATTTTTATATATTATAAAGTTGCAATTTCAAAAATAAAAAAAATATATCCATATGACTTAGGTGCATTAACTTGAATCGAAACCGAAATAAAAACTTATGAAGAAAATAAATTATATATATATATAACTTGAGTTCCTTCAGACATAATCAAAACTGAAACCAAAACTTACGAATTCTTGATAAAATTATAAAAAAAAAAGAAAAAAAAAAAGATTACTGGAGTGCCATCAGCTATAATCGAAACCGAAACTAAAACTCATAATTTTACCAAGAATTCTACAAGAAATACAAGTACATAACGAAAGACCCAAATGTGACAAAAAATAATACACACTATCGCATTAATATATAGATGTATACATGCATATTATAAGTGATACACTATATTGTATAGATTTTCAGTTTTTACTTCAGTGTTCAATAGATGAGTAGAGCTTAATAGTCAAGTATGAAAATATATTTGTGGCCATTAAATTACATAGACATCCATGTTTCATCCCCTCATTATTCAGTTTAGCTTGATACACAAATGTTTCATATAAATATATATATTTATAGTCATCGACATACAGTCCTGTTTCGTTGTATCACAACTCATCAGTGCCGCCAGACTAGCACCTCTCCCAAGCCAAGGATTGAACCTAGAACCATCGTGTTAACAGTCGACAGTTCTCCCACTCGACCACGGAAGCGATGCCCGCAAATAACCTGTCCAAATGTCTATTTAAACAAACACCCGTCCACCACTTTTAATCCACTGCTGTGCTTATATAAATATATATATGTATCTATATATATATATATATATAAACACAGTGTTTTTAAATTAAAAGAAACTCTTAGTAATTATTTCAACCATTCAGAGACAAGATACAACAGCATGCCCAAAGATATACTGATTGAACTTGAAGCAAATTTTCTAATGCAGCTCAATAAGGAATATCCGTCTCACTACAAAAATGCTAGTTTTATTTTGGTATCTTAAACTTCTCCCCCCCCCCTTATTCTTTGCTGATGAGATTATATTCTAAGACAAAACCTTTGTTAATTATTGTCAATTTAAATAAAATGAGTATTGTTTCTGAAATGATCGTACACTCAAGTTGATTTTGTTTTTTTTTCCTTTTGAAACGGATTCATAATTTACAATTATTAATCATTTTACTCTCTCTCTCTCTCTACACACACACACACACACACACACAATGTGAAATACGAAATATTTATGTACACTAAGCTATGATGGACACTCAAGTTGATTTCTACGCATGAGCTCTGCCACAATAATTAAGATGTGCGGAAATACCCATAAGTGATTTGTTTATAGTGGAGAAGGCTTTGTGTAGAGATATCAATACTTTTGGTACAATTGCTAATCTTTGTCGGTGCAATGGCTGCCACAAAACAGAACAGACAATAGACCTCAGGTTTTACAGAGTTTTCCTTCTGCTAGATGCATGTTTTAATGAAGACTTGGGGTGCATCTCTGAGTGAATTAAATGCACCCCAGATACCAAAATAGATATTTCTACGTTTCAGTGTGCTACATGCTACACAAATGGGACTGACCAGGCTCAATGTTGCTTAACTTTGGTGGTCTGGCGAGAAGTGGTGTGTCAATGTGTTGTGTGGATGTGTGTATGTATATATAAAGTAAAGTACGAAATACTTATGTACATTAAGCAAACTTATAATATACGTGTATACATCAAATATTAATTTTATCTATTATATAAATCTCACCTGTCTGTTTAAATGTATATATGTTTGTATGACTGCTTAAAACTTTCGACAGAGGCGATGGATTTTTACGAGATCAGTACAGTTTTGAAGCTCAAGCCTTTGGACAACAAATATAAAAAAATTGGCCCAAAACCTTAATTCTTTCACCCTCAACTGGGCAATTTTCTAAAAGAGGTTATTTTTGACCGCCCGTGATGTCACAATCATGGTAGGTGCATTGATAAGACCGTTTGTTTTATTTTCACCTCTTTTTCCTCTGGCGTGTTAGGCGTTCGAGCCTACTTACTACTCCTATCTTTTTTTTTTTTAACTATTTTTTTTTTGTTGTTGCTCAACCAACACCCTTACACTCACCTACACTTTCTTTTCCGCCTTCGTGTCATGGGTTTGAGCTTGCCTGCCTACTATAACTTTTTTTTTTTTTTATTTGGCTTAACACACACCTACAAACACCCAGACAACGCCGGGCACCCAGGCTAGTGTGTATATATAATTTTTATATAGTCTTATGTGTGAAAAAAAAAAAAAAAAATCTAAAGAAACATATTTCCATTCCCCAAGTGGGATGCTCTTGTTCAAAAGAATAAAGGCTGTCAGAAGAAAAAAAACGATAGATTAGCTGTGAAATTCAATTAGTTGCACATGATTTCCAAGAGACAAAGAATATCTGGTGGCGATTCTTCAACCAACAGGAACTACGCAAAGTGAGAGATGAAAAAATGCATTATGCCTCCAACTGATTGGCACTAAAAAAACATGAAAACCGACTTCCATGCACAAAACCAGTCAAATCAGAAGCGATTTTTTTTTTTTTTTCACATACACCTAAGCATCACTAAAAGAGGTTCCGTCCATCAGTAAGACCGTTACATTTTCAGTTGAAAATGCAATTTCCAATAGCCTGTCACACTTGCAGCTGAAAACACCATTTCCGACTGGCCTTCATACTTGCAGCCGAAAATGCTGTTTCTGACAGGCTGTCACACTTGTGGACCGTAGAAAACATTTTCAACAGCCTGTCACGCTTGTGTTCGAAAATTCCATTTCCAATAGTCTGTCACGCTCAAGTTTAACCAAAAAACAGTAGCTGCTGGCCCAATTAACAAGAAAATTATATTTTCATAATATTTTGGATTTTGAAATGCAAAAATTAAATGGACGGATCTCAAGAAAAGACGTATTTGTTTCTTTTTCCTCTGACCAATTTTCCCTGCCATCAAAAAGTGCGGCCGACACAATGAGGGAGGTCGATATGATGGGAAGGGAGCTGATATTATGGAACTTGATCTGTCAAGAAATCATTTGGTCAACAATTTAATCAGGACATAACTGTGGAAAGACTAATAAATTATGTCGCTCTCACCATTGCTGTGTGGAATGGTTAGCCGGAACAAAACGGTAAATCTTTTGTGATAATTCCATCATTCAAAGCCCTGGAACCACAATGCCATTAGCAAGTCGATGACACAATCGGTCGGCCATTGTGCCACTTGACATTGACAGTCTTTTTAAGCCAACACAACCTCAAATATGCGGACATATTCCACGGTGGAATTTGAATATAATAAACATTAAATTCTGTACATGAACTTTGGTACGACTAAAATAATCGGGGCATGTACACGATAGTGGATTTGGAAACAAACGCATTTCAGCTGGAAACATTATATACTTACATGTCATGTCGAACTTAGTATAAACTAAAAGAAATTTAAAAAATGGTCCAGTAGAAAAAAATGATTGCAAGGAAAAATAGAATTTATCAAGTTTATCAATTTATAGAGTTTTATCGCATGTTTTAACGTGGAAAAGTTCTCAAAATGTTATTTCAATGGATCAAGTTAATGATCCACTATTTCAAAAGAAAAAAATTTGGGATCGTTATTGTGGGTGAGTTTTTGTAAAGATCAGATCTAGTACATCTACTGGATCATTTTCAGCTGAGTTAGACACAAGGCAAGTTTTTATTGTGGGAAAACTCCACACACCCCTTAAAGTGACGATTAAATCGGAATCAGAAAAATTGGGACGATTAAATCGGAATCAGAAAAATTTCAACTTGAGAATCAATATCAGATTTGTGCCAATTTTCTGATACTGAAAACGACTTGTTTTATTGTAATTTTATTTTTGTTACAAAAACTCAATTTTCCATTAATTATATGGCGCAATCATTCTCCCCAGATCACCAAATTAAGCAACATCAAGCCTAGCCAGTACCAGATGGGTGACCATTTGGAAAGGTGAGGTGCTGTATGTATAGCAAGGTGAAATACCAGGTTGGGAAACTGGTGCAGTCTATCCTTCTCTGGAGGGTAGATGGGCCGATGGGCCTCTCTTAAGCCGTAGTAGGCAACCCATCTCGTGATAGCGTAAAAAAAAAAAAAAAAAAAATAACCCTTGATAGCCTTAGTGAAGCATCAAGTATTCAGCTACCGACAAGATTTGAATTACACTACAAACTTGTGTAGTGAGTTCAATCTCGGTTGCAGCCACATGTTACATTTACGTTAATCATAAAATGATGAATATTTTGTTGGACACCTTAAAAAGGTCAAACCTTTTGAACTTTGACCCCTTAGTAGCTCAAACTTTTGACTCAAACCGATTGAAAAGCTTGCCCTATCTCTGAATATCCTTTATGTAAAATTTCAAATGTTTAGACCAGAAATTTGCTGAGTAATTTTGGTTGACACCGAAAAAGTCAATATTTTTTCAAATTTGACCCCAATTTTGAACCCTTTACATTTATTTTATGGCTCAAATAAAATTAGAAAGTTAGACTACCAGTTTGCAACTACCAGCAAAACTAAAATCTATAGCTCACTCCATACAATAGAACCGAATGCTCAAAATCAAATGGTTTTAATTGTTACTCTTTTTCTTTCCCCCACTTCAAATCGGTTTTCACAGGAACATATAAACTCCAAATATTTTCAACCAATAAAAATCGTTTTAAACTCCAA
The DNA here is from genome assembly GCF_053919585.1 of Euprymna scolopes. Lineage (NCBI taxonomy): Eukaryota > Metazoa > Mollusca > Cephalopoda > Sepiida > Sepiolidae > Euprymna > Euprymna scolopes. The sequence goes on along the minus strand of NC_136513.1, from coordinate 78,936,217 downwards.
AAAGTAACAATCAGATTATAAAAAATGTAATGATTGAGAGAATGATATGATGATAAACATTACCTGCTCACCTAAATAAGGAGTTAATGCTTGGGAGGATTTAATCAATAAAATAGATAGTACACTATTTCGTTGCATCCAGAAGTGGCAAAATTTTAAATTAAGGCTAGTCAATCGAAAAGAGGGGATGACTTGAAAATATCAGCGAAAAAAAATAAAAAAAATAAAAGCAACACCTTGTAGAAAAGTGCCTAGTTGATGGTAAACGAATTAATGTTTTCAGCCAATTTCTTGATATTTGTTGTCTGAAGTGTCAAACTTCCAAATGATACTGATCTCATGAAAATCCGTCACCTCTGTCGAAAGTTTTAGGACGACATACAAACATACATTTAAACAGGCAGGTGAGATTTATATTATAGACTAGCGAGGGGTACCCGGCGTTGCCCGAGTGTTGGGGGGAGGGGTTAAAAAAAAGGTAAGTATGAGGATTGAACCCGAACCGTTGAGGCAAAGTTGTAAATTAAAGTGTGAAAAAAAAAAAAAATGTGCAATGTGAACCATTACCCCACCGCGAGATGCTAACGGAAACACGTTTTGAATTTATTTAATTAGTTGGATTTAGCAGGTGCCCGTTTTAAATGAGGTCAAGTTTTGACTGCGGGATAGTATTCTTAATAGCTCCCCCCCCCCCAAGATGTTATAGGAAAAAGACTAACCCACATGCGGCGAGCGACAAATATTGAATATTTATCTTCCCGAAATCGACCAAATTAAATAGACAGGCGAGCTTCGTTGTTAAGTGTGAGATATTACGATTTGTATGTGATATAAAAAGTTTTAAAAAGTTGTGAATCGACTGAACGCTTCTCTGAAAGAAGCCTTTTGTAGACACAGAGAAAAAGCGAACACACATACATACATTTTTGCTTTTATATTTATAGACTAGCAGGGATTTCCCAGGTGTTTGTAGGTGGGTGTGTTGGGAGGGGGGGGGGTATCAAAACAAAAAAAAAAAAAAACAAGCGAAAAAAACATAAAAAAAAATTTGGAGAGGGAGGTAGGCTTGAACCCGAAGCCTTAATGTTAATAGTCTAATGACATAGCATGATGCCACGAAGGCAGAGACTTTAGAATGGTCGAAAATAAGCGTTAAAAACCCAGGTGGTTTTCTAGGTCAAATATCACGCCATAGCAGTAGCAGAGAAAACGAATTCACAGCACAAATTTTATAAGATAAAAGTCGCTGAAATAAAAGATATTTACGATGTTTCGTAAATCTTATATATTATCATCTCGGTAGCATATAAAAAGTTATAAGAATGAGCAACCAACCCGAAAAGCCTTTGCTGCACATACAGAAAAAATGCACACACACACACACAAACACATTTTGCCTTTTATATATATACTAGCGGGGGGTATCCGGCATTGCCCGGGTGTTTGGAGGTGTGTGTGTTAAAAAAAAAAAAAAAAAAAAGGTTTAGTAGGATTGAACCCCGAAGCCTTGGCGCGGAGGTGGAAACAAAAGCCAACCACTTAACAATCTCGGCCACGAGGGAGAGAAATTGGTTAGCGTGTTAAGTTAAGGGTTATAAAGCGAGTCAAATAGGTTTGATTGACAGGTAGACGCTAAATGAAGTCATCACGGGAGCGTTACGATGACGTGGCAGTATTTTATTTACTGCGGGGCAGCTTTTTGGGGTTTGTTTACTTTGTTTCAATGCAGGGTAGTTTTCGCTTCTCCAAAATGATGGTGGTGGGGAAACCAGCTCCCCATTTAAAGGGGATTGTCCAAATTGAATAGCAATTGTCTGATATAAGGAGACACTCCACATTGATCAAAAGCCGATTGCTTTCTGGACGTTCCGACGCGAAAACCGAGAACACAACATTTCAATTTAGTTTCACTTTATTTTTATTAAAAAGTCGAACAAACAGGCGACACGGCAAAATAGCATGATTTTTATAAAAGTCAATGTAAATAAATCTAGACGCGATGCGCGTTCGCAAATCGTAGATATTATTACTTAGACGGTATATAAAAAGTTTTAAGACATAGTAAGCCTGTCGAAAATGCTGGTGAATAAAGCCTTTGCAAGACATACATAAAATGATCACACATTTTGCCTTTTATATATATAGATAGATAGATGACAAATTGCGTGTGTGTGAAAACACATGGAAAAACAAATTAAACACAGGAGTAAACCATTAAAAGCCACAGCTTTACTAGTTTCATTCAGATCAATGAAAGTCTTCAGAAAAAGACTTTCTGAAGACTTATTGATTTGAACGAAACCAATACTCTCAATTTTGAAAGATTTTGTTTGTATCCCAACACATCATGTATATAGGTGATTTTTTATTATCAACATATTATTGGACTAGTATGTAAATATACAGCAAATAACACTTCCTCTTTCCCCCATCTCTTCCCTTCTTTTTCATTCGTTGTTGTTCCTCTTCTCTTTAGTAAAATGATGGGACGATTCCAATATTTTTCCCGATTCCGATTCTTTATAAATCTCAAATTATTTAACTATAAAGTTGTTATTTCCCCCGATTTTCGTAAAAACGCATGTTAAATATGCAGATATTTTCCTAAACGTCAAAATACACTTGTAGATGATGATCTATCGATTTAAGCTTTACTGCTAATTAAAAATCAATAAATATTTATTATTTTATCATTATTACCAGCAATGGAAGATTTTGCTAAAAACAAAATCAAATAAAAAAAAGACAAAAGAATCGTTTTGGCATCGGAAAATAATCAATTTTTCCGATTTCGGTACCGATTCTGATACCCTCAAACGTTTTTATTTCTGTGTTGAATTTCTTTTTCCTTTTGTTTCTTTTTTTTTTTTTCTTATACCCATCCGTTTATTAATAGTCCGTTACATCACAGCATTTCATGATATATAATGTATTTTATCCTCAGACAAGCATATATCATTCACAGACGGCTCTTTATTAAGCAAATTTATATAATGTAACTTCAGCTTACGCCAATAAACTCTAAAACTTTTCATTCTATTGGCTGAAGGCCCAAGTAGCACTTCAACTAAACATGCTATCAAAGTCCGCACGGTGTGCAGGTTCTTACACCTTCATGGAATCTCAACTACCAATTATGAATCTGTTATCCACTTCAAATGAATCGTTCTGGACTGGAAATAGAATCTCAATCCAAAGTCGCAAATTATATACTAAATATTACCAATTATTGAGAGGCCATTGGCAGTATAGTCAATATCGACATAGTACCCCTCGGGGAAAGTGTAGTAAGAAGTGCTTTTGACACAAGTATTGGTCTACTTAGTAACTTACTGATGCCCTACTGTCTGTTGATCATCTCCTACGAATATATATATATATATGCTGTGACCTCACCCCAACCTTTTTCGTCCGTATGAGGTTCTGGCTATCAGAAATAGAATATTCAGCTGTCTGAATCTTCCATTTCTGAAATAGCATTCTCCATCTACAATACTCTGAGTAACATTTTAAATCAGTCACAAAATGTTTATTACCCTGTCACATTTCTGTTTAAAATTCAAGACTTACATTTTTAAATAGCATTTACAGGGTGCTTTCAATAAGTTTCCAGACATTTTTTATATGGGCATTTAAAATTGTTATGGACTCTTGAAAATTCAGTATGTTATTGCTATACAGCTTATGAGATGAATAATTTCTATGATTTCAGGCTCAAATGAACAGCTACAGAAGGAATTGGAGTACACCCTAATAAAGCCCGATTGTCACAGCTGGTGAATTTTAAAAATGCAATCTGGACGTGAGGACACTTTAGAAGGACGATAGGCAATAAAATTCTGTTTTAAATTGGAAAAAATATCACAGAAACTTATAGAATGCTTCAGACAGCTTTTGGACCATCTTGCACGAATTGATCTGTTTCTGAGAGGCATAAGAGACTCGAGGAAGGCAAGGGAGTCTATGAAGGATGACGAGAGGTGTGGGAGGAGTAAAGAAGTCAAAACACCAAAGTTGATTAGCCAAATAAAGAATTTCATGGATAAATAAGTGCACAGTTCTATATTAGTGTTGGAACTGTATACACAATTATTCGTGAGGAACTGAAGATGCGGAAGATTTGCGTGAAGTTTGCTCAATCTTTCTCACAGACTATTCAACTAAAATGAGCATCAACACAGTTCCTCACCCTCCTCATAGTTCAAGCCTTGCTCCCTGTGACTTTTGGTTATTCCCTACTCTCAAGGAAAACCTTAGAGGCTGCTGTTAGGAGACAATTGAGATGAAAGAGGCTGTAATAAGGGTCATTGGCATGACCACAAAAGACCTCCATGGGGCCTTCCAGAAGTTGTTGAAACAGTGCAGCCGAAGGAGATTACTTTGCAGGGGACTACCATTTCATGTGTGCACTATCAAAAAAGTACTCTCACAAAAAAGTCTGGAAAATTAACGAAGGAACCTCGTAAGTCGAATTGTCATGCTTAAATTTTTGCATTAGAATTTTAAAAATCATTCATTCATCTCTATAAATGGCACTTCCAAAGGCACGTCACACCCATGTCCGAAACACCACTTCCAATGGTACATCACACCCATGTCCGAAACACCACTTCCAATGGCACGTCACACCCATGTCCGAAACACCACTTCCAATGGCACGTCACATCCATGTCTGAAACCCCATTTTCAATGGGATATCACACCTACATCTCGAATTACACCCTCAATGGGATGTCACATGTTTGAAACGTCAGTTCCCATTCATTTCTCACATGCTTAAATAATATTTGAGCTCTTGAAGAGCTTATCGTTTGACTTGTCTAAGAGATTAAACGCTGGTTGTAGTCTATTCCAAGCTTGGTTCATCTGATAACAGATAATGAAAGTAAGTATCCTCACTAGGGTGTGAGGTCATAGTTTTTATTGTCAACACTTTTTCAGGTGACACCAAACTCAGGGGTACGTCTGAGAAACTTCATCAGCACTCGCTAAATGTTGGAATATTCTCAAATTCAATGTTGTACATAGATGCGTGTCCCTGTAACTATTTTCGGGATACATGACGGGATACATTTCTGCCATGCTAATATTTCTGCTTTTTAGGCTGGATTATTTTGCCCATATCAGTTTAGAAAAAAAAACCTATCCTCTTTTGGAGATATTCTACAGTTCTTCGTATTTGTTATCATGCCACCTAATCCTCTTTCATTCTTTTTAATTGGTGATATCAAATGGCTTCATGTCATGTCCGGGTCAACTTTGATTAAAAAATTTTTTAATGGAAATTGAATTACACGAAGAATAAATCTGTCAGAAAAGATGTACAAAAGAAGTCTAAGATACACAAGAAATATTTCTTCCTTTCTACTACATGTGTCCGTCACATATTTCAGTTTCAAATATCATTTATACAAGTCTGTCACATATTACGTCTGTCTGTCAAGCATCGCAGCACAAAATTACAATTTACATCCGTCTGTCACGCACCTCAGCACAAAACATTTTCATTGGTTTATCATGCATGTCAGTTTGAAGCAACACGTAGATCGAATGGATGTATTATGAAAAAATCATGTTTTTTTCCGTCAATTAGTAAAAATGCGAGGAAGAAACGCGTCGACAACACTCAATGAATGGCATAACATTTGCTGTTAGATTTTTTTTTTTTAATTTCTGTTCAACGTTTGACAAGACTTCGTTCTCAAAGGAACAAATATAAAAACAATGGTGCTTCACACTAAGTGGAAATTTTTCTGTTGTAATGGTTTAAATACATTTTACCCAGAGCCATCCAACCTACCTATGAATAATGCCACCCACCCCCATCCTCCCCACAGAAAAAGGGTGTGGATAAAAGCACTCAAGATCTTAGCTTTAGTTTGTTTCCCATTACTTAAAATGTTGCCAGAAAAAAAAAAATATTGGGTTAGTTTTAGCAGCAGTAATTTATACAGTCTACTAATTTCAAAAGTCTTATACTGACCTAAAATATTTTAGAAACGCACGCAAATGATTTAATTAAAGTGGTAAACGCTTGTAATACCATCCACACTTTTTGGAGTTATTGATTAACCAAATCGGTGCAAATAATTGCTACGGAAACAGCAGACAATAGGCACCAGGTTTTACATTAGAGTTTCCTTCTTCTAGATGTATATCTTAAATATATAAGGGTACATCTCTCCTAATGGTCTAAATACGCCTCCAGACATAAACCTGGGGATTTCTAAGTCCCGGCACTAAATATACACACACACACATATACGGTAACCCTCCTAAACCTCAGAGGGAGCCTAACAAGGGTTATACCTTATCCAAGGTTGACCTGGAACTGTGCAAGGCAGGGGCGTTTATCTCTCTCAGGTATTATTATCGGGTCTCCCTGCTATTATGCATATATTTCTTCAGTAAACAAACTACCAGCCATTAAGTCACATATGACGAATCTCGATTATATGAAAAGAAATAAATTTGTGGGCATTTGTTTTGTTGTCTTTTATTTTTAGATACACAACTACCGTCTACATTATTGATATATAGAAGAATCTAGGATGGAGCAGTCTTCTGTCACTCTTGACTGGAAGATACGGGGTTATTTCAGTATCATTTTATCTGTCGAGCTATGGTATTGGTCCTGGATAGTCCTAGGAGGTCCACCATCCTAGATCTTGCTTACCTTATTTGAAGTGGAGTTTATTGCTAACTTCCTGAGATGCCCCATCCAGGGAATGCTGACAGAGCTGCTCCAGCAATTTTTCATAAGCCAGAGTACCCATACTTTAGAGGTGTGGGATTGCTCTCCTACCATCCCGACTTATGTCATGCTTCCTACAATGAGAAGGAAATAAGTACCCAGTGTCTGGGCAGTCTTTCCATAACACTGTTCTGTACTTCCATAAATAAACTTTTGTAAATACTAGCACAACCTGTGGAAATTCCGTAGGGGCAACTTTCATATGCAATATATATCTGCTGGGCATTCTGTGAACATTCAACATGAATGGAGACCCCATGATATTATTGTAGCCCTTTTGTTAAAACTGTAAAAGTATTCATCTTAGTAATCCGGCTAATGTAGTGTCAGAATATATTTGGTTATTACGGTTTATCTCTAATATCCTTAAAAGGAGTCTGACATATTTTCACTGTATGGATGCCCAGCATGAACTGAAACCTCACAATATCATACCATCTTTAGGCAGAACAGATACTACCTTTGAATCCTAGCCAGAAGACCAAGAAGGTATATGTTAGTTTCACATATGGCCCAAATGAGACATTTTATGATCTGGAAACTGTGACGTATATACGTATGTTAAAGGTACTACAGTATTAAAATATAGGTTAATGTTAACTGCTAATCATTTTCTACGTGTAAAACATTCATAGCCAGAACTCGTCTATCTACCATAATGAAGAAAAACTTTTTCTCAGCATGCCTAGCCTAGCTTCAGGTGGAATTTTCATGAACAGAGGTTGTTTGCAATAGTTTCCCCATTTATGGAACACACTGTTACAGGACTACTTGCCTGCAAATTACAACTTGGTCCTCTTCACAGCCAATGTAAACATATTCTATCTAGAACCATCCTTACATCTTCAAGTGACATTTTTTTTTCTTTAACTCATATTCACCCCTAACAAAGCATATTGCCACTTGGACATAAGGGACTACTATTGGGGACCATGCCTAGAAAAGATTAAGATGTTGGTTTATATTACATTTAAATTTCTGCATATCAGTACAGTCAGGGAAGCAGGTAGCAGGAAGGGAATTCCAAAGTCTAGCTGTTCGAGGGAAGAAACTATTAGAGTAGAAAGCTTTCTGGCATTTAGGGACCTCAGTGACAGGGTGAGATTTTGTTGCTAAGCAGGTTTGTCGGGGATATGTACCTTGAGGGGGGCACAAGTGCAACGAATTCATCAGTGCACATTCCATTCTGTAAAACAGGCACAGATGCAACACTACAGCGATGAGACAAGGGTTGAAGCTTAGTTGACAAAGTGGGACCTATTAGATAGGAAACTCTTTTCTGGACCCAATGCAAGAGGGAGAGGCTAGTGCTAGATGCACTCAGCCTAGATGTGACAGCAATACTCCATGCACGGGCGAATGGTGGCCTTGTAGAGGTATATGATACTCTCAGGTGTAAGTAGTCTTCTTGTTCGATAGATGGAAGCCATGTTCTTTGCAGCAGCCTTTGCAATGTCCTCAATGTATTTGTTCTAATTCATATTGTCTGTGAATGTTAGGACAAGGAGTTTGAAGGAAGAATTCTCAGGAAGGTTATTTGTCATGGATATATCGGTGGTTGTAGAGGCGTCTTACAATTGTTAAAGGAGAGCAGTTTGTCTTCCTAGCATGGGGAAATTTTAAAAGAATGCAAAATTCAAACAATCTTTATTTATGGAAAATAATGTCTTTTAAATGTTGCCCATTTTCAGCTTTGCATATTTGTGCTCTTTCCAAAACAGACTTGACTAGCCCCGACTTTTCCTTGTGGGGATATCTTAAAGAAAGAGTCCATGTTAATAAACCCCTAAACCCTGTAAGAATTGAAGGAAAACACTAGGAATGAAATAGGAGAGTTAAATTGCAATCCAGAGATTCTGCAATCTGTTATGAATGTTTTGGAAAGAGCACAAATATTCAAAACGGAAAACGAGCAACATTTAAAAGACATTTTTCATAAAGATTGTTTGAATTTTGGATTTAAAACAAAAAATATTCCCAATGTCTTAGTCAGATTGTGTTAAAATTACAGAAAAATATAAAAATTAAAGAATCTATTTAAATTCAAAATCCTTTAAGTGACTTTTTGGACACCGTGTATTACCATGACAAATTACACCCTACCTCAAAGCCTATCCTTCAAACTCTTCGGCTTAACATTCACATACAACATAAATTGGAACAAAAACATTGCAGACATTGCCAAGGCTGCTGCAAAGAAGTGGGCCTCTACTCTACCATGCTTGAAAATTATTCACACCACAGAGCATCCTAGATCTCTACAAAGCCGCTATATCTGGACTCATGTATCTATCACTAGTCTCTCACTCCTAGATAGTGAAAAAAAAGTCTCAAATCTAATGTCCCGCACTGTCAGCCAAGTTCCAACCTCCGTCCCATCGCCAAGATGCTGCATCCCAGTGCCTGTTTTACAAGCATTTTAATGAAATGTGCTCTGATGAACATAATGTGTGCCCCCCCATCGATATACATACTCCTGACAAGCAGCAAAATCTTATCCCTTCACTGTTGAGGTTGTTCGATGCTGGAAAGCTTTCTACTCTAATAGTTTCTTTCCTCAGATGGCTAGACTTTGGAATTCCCTCCTTGTTTCTTGCTTCCCTGACTGTATTAACCCCCAGAAGTTTAAATGTAATGTGAATAAACATCTTGCTACTCAATTTCTCAGTCCCCTGTTAGACACAATCCCAAATAAAAAAAAAACTCCTTAAGTCCAAGTGGCCTTATGCTTTGTATAGTCTCACAAAAGTAATGCCTCCTATTTTTTTTTTATTCTGTCCGACTGAATCGGAGAGGGATTGCAAATTGCATTGTTATGGTGACTGAACTTGTGCATTATGACCTCTCTATGGCAGATATTTTTTCATGCTGGTGTATATCAATACTTGTTGATGAAAGGTGAACAAGTCAATCAGATAACATTTAATCGTGTAGCTCAATGGACAAAACTTTAGTTCACCTAGAGCTGAAATATAAGCAACTTATAAGAATCTGAAAAACAAATGCATTAAAACGGTTGTCACTCTTATAACAGGATTATTAGCAAAATAATTTCTCCTTATGCTGAGAAAGAAACTTAGTTTCAAGAAAACGTCTACTAAATATTTTGATATTGAATTCTGCCTATAACTGGTGAACATACCATCTTAAAGGTACAGATGGTCTATTATATAGACTGCTATGATATACACTCTCTTTGTCATTCATTAAAAAACTAGTTTCCCTTTTGTTATCATGTACAAGCATCCGTTTGTACAAGTAACTGTATCTCCACCTCTTTAAACATTATCAATATGTCCACATAGTTGTTTTGTGTCAGTATCACAAGTTATGTCTATAAGAGTTGGCCTGCTCCCCCCCCCCGACAACGTAATCAATTGCATAATTTAGTACAACCATTATATACATACAGAAAATGCACTACATATCCTACACAACCCCCCCCCCTCTGACAACCTTGATTTTTCTCTTGTTAATGAAGGATCCAATTACATTAAATATTTAATCTGTTTAACTTACAAATCTATTAGATGTACTTACTCAGTGTTGTCAGGGAGTATTTTCAAGGACCACTGTATTTACAGACATATACTTAAGACAAGGTCAAAGGGATTAAAAGAGTAAACCAGCATTCTGAAAGAAGGAGCACTGTACACTTAAAAATTACCTAGCCGGCCCTGTCAACACCTCAGATGATAAGCAATACACTCGTCCCCAAAGAATGAAGGCAAGACCTAGAAAAGTGAATCTCTTAGGACTACCCAGGACCAAAATTTCAGCTGGACAAATAAAATGTTGCGTTAGCCAAATCTTTGTTGGATCAATTATCAATGATGAATCCTCAATTGGTATATAACTTGTCCGTGGAGCTAAAGGGGTACTCTGGACTTTTAAAAATTGCTTGACCACACCTATCAGTATTCTCCAGATGCCTCACACAGCAACAAACTTACTCTTCCCCCCCAAAAAAGAAGGCAAGGCCTGGGAAATTGGATGTAGGACTACCCAGAACTAATACTTTGCCCCAATAAATGAAAGGTCATTGTGTTAGCCTAATTTGTTGAACTGATTGTCAAGGACATATCTTCAACTAGTTGTGTACCATGTCAGCAAATAGTGTTGCTACTAGAATATTTTCATACTTTTTTTTTTTTTGCTCATTGCATCCCCTAATTTTCATCTTTTCTCCCAAAATTTTTTGCATTTTTAAAAAATATAATTTAATGAAATGTTATTTAAAAAAAAAAAAAAAATTTTTTTTTTTTTTTTAAATCAGCATTACAATAAAATCTATGAGACATCTTAGATGTTGAAATTTAAATCTCACAAATACTTTTCAGTTATGAGTTTTTCTTGATTATTAAATTCGTAAATAACCTACAATGTAATTTTTTTTTTTTTTTTTTAAATTCTTTTGCATATTTTTAAACTTATACAGAAAAACAAATAAAATGGAAACAATTTCTATTATATTCTTCAAATTAAAATGAGTTACCTTCCTTAGTGATTTTTATTTTTCAGTGATCTGTTGTAACTGTTTCATATCAGGAGTTGTCTAGGTCGAATCAAACCATTTTTTAAATAAGTTGCAATGAATTTGCATTATTTGAGTGTCATTTTCACAGCATTTCTGTTTATGTAACCTTCGACCTTCTTCAGGTGTATCTTGTCGAACTCTGGAATGTTTTTAGTTTGACAAAAACATTTCAGAGTTCGACACGATACACCTGAAGAAGGTTGGAGGTTACATCAACTGAAATGCTGTGAAAGTCACAGCAGTCCAAAGAATCCAAATAATACGAATAACCAATCCCCATCTCACAAATTCAGAAAAGAAATTGTAGCAAAGTTATTTTATTTATCTTCTTTCCAGGCAATTAAGCACATGGTGAGGTGTGAGTTTGATGAAAATATTTCTGTGAAACAAATTGGATTCAAACTTGGAATGCCCAAGCTTTCAACCCATGCAGTAAACCACTTATCAATAACATATGAACACTGGCATGTCAGAAGTAAAGTTTGATGTATTGGCTTAAAAAAAAAAATAAAAAAAAAAAAAAGTAGTACTCACCATGACAGGGCCTGTGTGAGCTCCCACAGGCAAAGAAGCGGTGGGTAAGGCTGTCCCCACAACGACCACTTGACTTCTTTCCACAGCTTCCATCCCAAGCGTATGAGGATCTTGGGTAGTAGTAGCAGTAACAGTAGTAGTAATTTTCATAGTCCCTTAAAAATAAAAAAGGGAAAAATGGCTGACTTGGTGAAACCATTTCCAAAGATTGAGCTAAAATGCCTAATTTTTAGTAGGGATGGGACGACCAATATTTTTTCTGATTCCGATACAATTCTCGATTATAAATCGATAACATATTTAACTATAAAGTTGTTATTTTTCACGATTACTGTTTTTTTTTTTTTTTGTTTTTTTTTACACAGTGATCATCACTTATCAAGGCCCGGAAGCCACTCAGGGATAAGGGTTATTGCAAGTACATTACGTTAGTGTGGAGATTTGATGAAGTGTTTACTTAAAGGGGCGGTTCATTAGGAATTTGTTAACATTGGACTTGAAGACATCCAAGTTATAGTCCGGTGGGAAGCAGGCAGACGAAACAGAGTTCCACAGGCGTGTAGTTCTAAGAAAGAAGCTTTGTTCATGGAATCCGCGTTTTGATTTAGGCACAGGTATAGAGTGGGGGAAATTTTTCACAGTGGATTCAGCTAGACGGGTGTTTTTCGTGAAAGATTGGCGAGGAGGGGACCAGAGATTGGAGTTCAGACGAGCACCTGCCATGGAAATAACGATAAAACAAGGATAGGCTCGCAACGTTTCTTCTGTGGGAGAGAGGTTGCAGGGTAGAGAAAAGGGCATCCCCCACTAAGCCACGAAGTCTATTTTGTACTCTGTCAAGGCAGGATAGGCTGTTTTTAGCAGCTCCTGCCCAGATATGGCAACAGTATTCCATCCTTGGACGTACTTGGCTTTTATATAAATAGTACAGATATTTTCTTAACCGTAAAGATACACTTGTGAGGGATGATCTATCAATTTTAGTTGTACCAATCATTTAAAATCAACAAATATTCACTATTTTAGTATTACTATCAGCAGGATATTTTTCTTTAAATCAAATGAAAAAAAAACAATTAAAAGAAGACATCGCAAAATCGGCACATTTCCTCCACTTTTATTGGTCTTCAGAGCGATTTATTAAAATAAAATGTAAGTAAAAGACACTGAAAAGTATAAAAATTATGCAGATTAAAATCATACAATTACTTTTTATTTACACTTTTAATAACAATTCTCGATTATAAATCTCTACATATTTAACTATAAAGTTGTTATTTTTACGATTACTGTAAATGTACAGATATTTTCTTCAACGTAACGATACACTTGTGAGGGATGATCTATCGATTTTTGTTTTATTAATTGGTTAAAATCAACAGATATTAACTATTTTAGTATTACTATCCGCAGTAGAATATTTTTATTTAAAGAAAATCAAATGAAAAAAAGCCAACTAAAAGAAACGCTGTTGACATCGTAAAATAAGCACAAATTTTTCCGATTCTGATACCCAAAAAAGTTCTGACCTTTGATTCCGATTCATCGTCCCAATACTAATTTTTAGCAAATATCAAAACTTTAAACTAGTAATAATACAGATAATTTCCATAGACATATAATCCAAGGAAGGTTACAGAATTTTTGCGATTTATTGTCTGTATCTGATGTTATTTTCAGGAGAAAACATGGCGCAATGGATATAAGTGCTAATGCTAAGTGAAAATCAATTTTAGGTGACAGGTTTCTGAAGGTTCAAAAGTCAATCCTTAATACAAGCCATAAGAATGTGATTATGAATTAGTTAAAACTTTGATTATGCCGTGTTCAAATCATACTGTGGTCATATACACATTAAAGGCATGAAAGCACAGTTCCCTTGTGTTCCATAAATTATACAAGGAGTCATAATTGGCATCGTTTTAGCATTTTCTTTTGGGTTATGCTGAAACCAGCAAAGATAAGTGGCACAATGGATATAAGGGTTACAAAAGCATTATCATAAATTTTAACTTCATATCAAAGTCTATGATCAGAAATGGATCTTCAATGGCTTTGAAGTCATTTGATCAGGCTGCAAAGCACATGTTGTTTGCATAGATGAACTTGTAGACGTTATGGAATATTGGCATGTCATTTGGATATCTGTTGAACAGTGTTACGGCCAGAACTCAACTTTGTAGGAAGCCATTCTGCTGCGCTCTCCACTATGCTCATCTAGACAAAAAAAGGGATAAAGTAATGAGTTTGAAGTGACAGTCTTGTAGGTGGTTGATATTATGAATCTATGACTGCTACCTCATCAGGACTGATAAAACAACTAAGGCTTGCTTTTTTTCTGTTGTTCTTCGCTTTTGGGCCATGATCAAAGTGTAGTAGAAAAAATAAATAAATTATAAAAAAAAAAAAAAAAAAAAAAAAAAAAAAAAAGAAAAAAACACACACACACACACACACACGATATGATTTGGGAATCTTAGGTAGGACAACCCCCAGGGTGCTTGAGGTATTTTGGTGAATGAGAAATTTAACTAGGATTAAACATAGGTAAAATACCAGGTTAAGAAACTGGCACAATCTATCCTTCTCTTGAGGGTAGATGGGACTCTCTTAAGCCGTGGTAGGCAATCCATCTAGTGATGGCTTCACGATAAAAAAATACCCTTAATACCCCTGACAAAGCATCAAGTATTCAACTACTGACAAAATTTGAATTACACTACAAACTCTTGTAGGGAGTTCAATCTCGTCTACGGCTGCACTGAATGATGGATGGAAGCGTAAACTAGCAAAGATACAGTGACGAGGATGACCATAGACATCCCCTCCCCAATTTTTGGGTGGCCTTGTGCCTAATTTTTTGTTTATTACTCTTTTTTTTTTGTAAACCTTTTCAGAGTAAATAAAAAATATATATAAAAAAAATAAATATATAACCCAAAGTGTAGCATCTGTTCTTCAGATGCTGCACTGCACTTTTTTGGTTTCGGTTAATGAAGGAGATATCCTTCATGACTGATACATTTTTTATTTTTGTTACTAACCAGAGCGCCCCTTTTTGGGGAACTGGTTTCTCCCCCACATTAAAAACCGACCTCATATCTAACTCTGTCCTCGTGGGGAGGCAAGTAAACAAACAAATAAAGGGCTCCGTTTGAAATTCTGTATGGATTTTATAGTTCAGTGAATACATAGGTCTGACATTATATCAGCCGAAACATTGCGAGAATAACGTACAGTTGTCCAAATAATACAAATGACGATAAAAGGCAAAATGTGTGTGCACATTTTATGTATGTCCGGCAAAAGCTTTTTTCGCCAGGTTTCTGGGGGGAGGGGGGCACTATGTCTTAGAACTGTTTACATACCCCCTAGATCATGATATGTATGATTTGCGAACGTGCGTTGAGTCTAGATTTATCTTAACTAATTCATAATCACAGGTGGGTTTCTCGGCCCCGTGCCAGGAACGTCCAGAAAGCAATCGGCTTTTGATCAATACGGGGGGAACCCCTTATATCAGACAATTGCTATTCATTTTGGACAATCCCTTTTTATAGGGAGCGAGTCCCCCCCTCCAACATCTTGGGTAAACAACCTATCTCCCGCCCCCAAAAAAAACAAAAAAACAAACTGCCTCACAGTAAAACTTAACTGCAACATTTCTATTTGACCTTATTAAATTCACGCACCTGTCGATTTGTGTTAAAAAAAATAAAAAAAAAAAATAAAAAAAACTGCCTTGTAGTAAAAGTTAACTGCGCGATTTCTATGCCGTGATATTTGACCTCATTTTTTTTATCCTTAAATAAATTCAAACGGTTTCCTGTTACACTCCCTTGCTGACACAGCGGTAAAAAATGTTATGGGTTTTTTTTTTCACACTTTATTTTCCACCTTCACCTCAAGGTTCCTGGTTCGATCCTACCTACCTACCAAAACTCTTTTTTTTGTTAACCCCACCCCCAACACACACACCTACAAACACCCAGGCAACACCGGGTACCCTAAAAGGTAAAATGTGTGTTTGGGTGTGCATTTTTTGTGTATGTCCGGGAAAGGCTTTTGTAGGGGGGGGGGCGCTCCGGGCGGTTACTGTTTCTTAGAAACAGTTATATGCTACTTAGATTATAATATCTATAATTTATGAAACAAGGTTGCGTCTATCTTTAATTTGGGCGACTTTTACACGCTATTTTCGTGATTTTTTTTTTTTTTTTTTTTTTTTTTTTTTTACTCGCCGCATATTTCTTTGGCTTTGTCGTATATAAGCGAAATTGAATCCGTAGCAAAGCCAGTTGCTGGCACTCGTGCTAGGGACGTCTACAAAAGTAAATGTTTGATCAATGCAGAGTAAGCCTCTTATATCAGACAATTGCTACTCCCCTTTTTTAATGGGGAGCTGGCCCCAACTCTGTTCCTGATCTTCAATGATCTTCCAAATCACATTCTTAGGTTATTCATAAACATTTATGCAGACAACCTGACAATCTATGGCGACACTTCAAAGGTCAGCAATAAAGGTGGTTGGGTAATTTTAATGCATCATAAACCAAGCTTCTCTCCTTTCATCATAATCGCTTTGATCCCCACCACGCCCCAACTGAAATGAATGGCTCTTGTCTTGGGGAAGCCACATGTCTTGACAAGCTTCTGGGACTGACCTTCACTCCTGATCTGAAATGGAACACATACATCAAATCTTGCCAAAATAGCTGATAAAATAGTTGGATCACTCTACCACTCCAGTAAAATTCTCTATTTGTATAAGAGTCAGGTGTACCCTAAACCGGAGTACCGTTGCCACATCTGGGCAGGAGCTGCTTGGCATACCTATCCTGCCTTGATAGAGTTTGAAACCAACTTCAAATATAGTAGGTGATACCCTTTTCTCTTCCCGGCAACCTCTTTCCTACAGAAGAGACTTTGCAAGCCTCTCTTTGCTCTATCGCTATTTTCATAGCAAATGCTCAACGGAACTCCAATCTATGGTCCTCCCTTGCCAAACTTTCACAAAAAAAAAAAAACACTTGACCAACTACAACTCCTATATATGATTTTCCCCACTCTGTGCCTAAATGTAAATGCAGATTCCATGAACAAAGCTTCTTTCCCAGAACTGCTCGCCTTTGGAACACTGTTCTGCCGTCATACTTTCCAGTTGAATACAACATGATGGCTTTCAAGTCTAATGTAAACAAGTTCTTGTTAAGCCGTCCCCCTAAATAATCAAACTCTACTCAATTTACACCATAGGTGATTACTACACTACCACCTTACATTCCTTACCCCCTTATCCTCGAGGGGCCTTCGGGCCTTGATAAGTGGTGACTCCCAAGTAAAAAAAAAAAAAAAAAAAAAAAAAAAAAAAAATCTATATCAGTATTTTATTTTAGAGTTTAAAGCAATTAGGACCATATCATGTTATCGGTTATAGTCAGATAACATACTTCCTAACTATGCATAGAGCTACATGCTCTATGCATGTAGACAATGTTATTGGTGACAATGTTATGAAAAGGGATGAACCCCAGTAAGTAAGAAAGCAAAACGAGAAGTTTGAAAATGATATTAGGAAAAGGCTAGAATCGAACCCAGTAGGCAAGCATTAAAAGCTAATTGATATTGAAATTAGTGGTGGGACGATTAATCGGAATCAGAATTATCAATCATAAGAATAATGTATTTTGGGGGGAATCGGAATCGCATCGTTAAAAAAAAAAAAAGATTTCTTATTCTTTCATTACAATTCTCTTATATTTTTAAGTTGAACTGTTTGTTTGAAGTGAGATCAATGTTCTTAAAAATTCATGATAAAAACGTCATAAAACTTTTCATAACATTTAATATGATGTACAAGAATTTTATTAACTACTTTAAAGGTAATCTGTATTTATCTTAATGAGTTTCGAAATTTCTTTGAATTTTTTTGTTTTGCTTTAATTCTTTGTATAATAAAAAAAAAAATTTTTTCTTTACTTTTAGCTTAACTTGCTTTTATATTTCACCATTTCGTTTTTTAGTAATAAATGCTTCTCTACATTAAAAACCGACTTTGTGTCTAACTCTGCCCTCGTGGGGAGGCAAGTAAATAGAAAGTAATATGGTAGCTGAAAAACGTTTTTTGACCTGAATAAACGCATTACAATACATTTAAACCATGAAGAATTTCTGCTATGCACCCTCGTTGTTCTAAGTTAACTAGCCACTACTTCTGTTTCAAACTTAAAAAAAGGGCGCTTTAAAATAGTAAAAAGACTAAAACTTTTATCGTTTTGCAAGGGAGGTTTCAGGCGTTCCTATTATCCTAAAAAAAAAAAAAAAAAAAAAAAACAACACCTATATAAATACTGTAATATTTTTCAATAATTATTTTTAAAGAAAATTCTTTATAACCAATTTTTATTTAAAATTAAGAAATTATTTTCTAAAATATTTTTGTTTGCATTTTGTTTTTAAGTAAAATTAAGAAATTAATTTTAAGAATATTGTTTATATCCATCTTCATTCAAAAAGGTTACCTTTCGGTAGCTTCACTGGTTGTTAACCTAAATTTTCCAAATGTCAGAACGAGGCTCGTCTGTGGGACCTACTTATCTAAGCTTCACTGATTTTTGTTATGATTTTATCTTTTTTTTGTTTTTGGATGGATATTTTTTTTTGCTAGAGTTTATGTAATTATTAACGGGAAAGTCAAAATGGAATCCGCACTATTTTTAAATATTATTTTCAAACTTAATAAAAGTTTTACGATACCTTTTTCTTATTATTGTTTTTGTATTCTTTTGTTATTTTTATTATTTTTTTTTTTTTTTGCCGGATTTAACAAACAAACAAAATGAAAGCAAAGCAAAAAAAAAAAAAAAAAAAAATTGGTGCTTATACACTTATGTTACCTTTTTTTAATGGTTTAAGTGCCTCGCCCAATGTTTGAAGAGTTTTAATTGTTTTTTAAAGGAAAATTGGTGAAAGTCAAAATTAGCACTTGTGGCGATAAACAAAAATAAACAGAAAGCTTTAGCGTGTGCGTACCTCTCATGGAATGTCGTAGATCGAAACAGTGAAATGTTATTTGGTGCTAGTGCACTTATAGATCTGCGCTATTTTTAAATATTACTTTCAAGCTTAATTAAAGTTATACAATACCTGTTTTTATTAAATTGTTAGGGGAAAGTACAAAATAGGTACACAGCACCCTCCCGTCCCCATGTTAAGAATGGCTTTCTAAATGTCATTATTTCAGCACGGCTCAATAAATGCATGAGCACCTTTTATTTTCTTGAATAAAATAAAAACTACACAACGAGAACATTACTGTTTTTGTTTTTATTTTTTATTCAAAAATAAAATAAAATTTAAATTGTTCAAAACATGTTTTTTCCCCAAAGCTTATTGGGATTTTTATTTTGATTACCATATTTTTCATGAACATGCTTTAAAAATGTTTCCAAATTATCTAATATTTTTTCACTTTTCATGTTATAAGCCTCTCTACACATGGCTTCATCGACATGAGACTATTTCATTTCTCCTACTGATCCCAATATGTATTTCAGTCTTTTAATATGAGACTAGCAGGCTTCAATATTGTTGGTGCAAACACCAGTAAGCAGATCCACAAAATTTTGTGAATGGTTTATAGTCTCATGAACATAATTAAACTTGAAAATAATATTTAAAAATAGCACAGATTCTATTTTGACTTTCACCAATTTT
Source organism: Euprymna scolopes (assembly GCF_053919585.1). NCBI lineage: Eukaryota > Metazoa > Mollusca > Cephalopoda > Sepiida > Sepiolidae > Euprymna > Euprymna scolopes. The sequence continues at coordinate 78,916,676 of NC_136513.1, read as the reverse complement.
CCTGTTAATAATTATATAAACTCCAACAAAAAAAAATCCCAAAAAAGATAAAATCATAACAAAAATCATGCGCAAATTTCAAGCCAAAATAAAAAAACTAGGTACAAATGCACAGATTCTTTCCTTGTAAAAATAACTTCTCCCTCAGTCGAACAACATGCAACATCGGAGCCGATGCATATTTCGCTAGAGGGGTAGCACTCGTGTACGTCTGCTCTTCTTTTTCTTTATATTTTTTAATATATAAAATAACTCCTGAAATTGATTGTTATTAATTTCATGGTGCATGTTTAATTCATGGTTGAAATATTTGTTTTGACTTTTTATCTTGTTTTATCGTTATTTCCATGGCAGGTGCTCGTCTGAACTCCACTCTCTGGTCCCCCCCTCGCCAATCTTTCACAAAAAACACCCGTCTAGCTGAATCCACTGTGAAAAATTTCTCCCACTCTATATCTGTGCCTAAATCAAAACACGGATTCCATGAACAAAGCTTCTTTCTTAGAACTGCACGCCTGTGGAACTCTGTTCCGTCTGCCTGCTTCCCACCAGACTACAACTTGGATGTCTTCAAGTCCAATGTTAACAAATTCCTAATGAACCGCCCCCTTAAGTAAACACTTCATCAAATCTCCACACTAACGTAACGTACTGTCAATAACCCTTATCCCTGAGTGGCTTCCGGGCCTTGATAAGTGGTGATCACTGTGTTAAAAAAAAAAAAAAAAAAAAAAAAAAAACGCTTTAAAATAAGTTAACACACAAAATAAGAAAAAATTTTAAAGAAACTTATCCAAGTAGGTTAAAGATTAACTTATCATGCCTTTGGTAACATCTGTTGCTAGCAGGGGCGCCTGATGTTGCCCGGTGGTAAAATATGCTTAAATATCATATTTTACTTTATGCAGATTTCCCATTTATTATTACAGAGTCAATTCATATAATTCAAAATATACAGTCATGATTTCAAAAGTAAAAAAAGGATGATTTCAGTGCTATCAGCTCGAAATCAAAACAATTTAATAATTGAAATTATGTCTACAAGTTAAGACAAGACTGAAGTATATTTGTACTCAATATCATTGGACTGTGGAAAGAAGTGTGAATTTTATCAAATACAAGCTGGTTTCCATGATAATGTTTTTCATAGACAAATTGTAAGCAAGAGTCGTAGGATGGTCCACAGACTTTCAGATTTACACTAGTAGGTCGGCCGGCATTGCCCGGTTGTGAGATACGCTTAAATATATTTGAATTCATGCAGATTATGTATTCATTATTATCGAAACAATTCTCTATTGATTATTATATTGTACCTAATATACAGCAGTGAGATCAAATCTAAGAAAATATATGACTTGGGTGCCATCAGCTAGAATCAAAACCAAAACATACAACTCTCCACCCTCATTCCTTAGCCTCTGAGCCACACCCATATATATATTTCCCCAAAGCCTCCGGCTTTGATGAAGGGGAGACAAAAACTTGCTGCTATAGTTTCAAAGGATCTGAAATAACAGCAAGAGGAGATTTAATTCCAAATATTTTTCATAGGTTATATCTCCCCTCTTTTGGAAATAGGGTACGATTATGAATATCTCCAGTATCAAATAATCCTTATACACTGTGAAATTTACTTTATGTATGAAAACCAAAGAGGGGAGATGTAACATATGAGAAATATTTGGAATCAAGTCTCCCCTTGCTGTTATTTCAGATAATTTGAAACCATAGCAGCAAGTTTTGGGGGGAAATATCAGATATTTTGTAATTCATATACAAAACTAGGAAACAAATGATCGAAACATTTTGTGCCTGTAAAAAAAGTGTCAAAAATAGGTTCTGGATGATGGATGATCCCCTTAATGTGTGACCTTAAAAGTAAATGTCACAAAGCCCACTACACAGTTCAGGTCATTAGCTTTCTATATGTGTGTGTGTGTGTGTGTGTGTGTGTGTGCCACGCTCAAAGGGTCCACAGTTTGATTTGTTTCTTTACCACTTTTGTTTATTGTCTATAGTAATAAAATGCTCCAAAAAGTCAAAGTATTTCCTAAATAAAGATAACTTTGTCTCTGAAAAAGATTTCATATGGAAACTTTTTTTTTTTTTTTTTTTTTTTGCTTCCATTCGATTTATTTGACAACGCATCCATCAGATTTATTTGTGACCTTTTTTTTAACCTTTTGAAACTCAAAGGATCAAATAAACAGAACGTTGGCGGCGGCATGATTATTATTTTATTTTATTTTTTATTTTTTGAGGTCTTCAGACCAATAAAACTTCCATCAAACAATTCTGCATCTTGAGATCTCACCGTCTCCCTCCCACATCAACCTTTTCAGTCGACAGTTTGAGCACATTATCAGCCAGACCAGACAAATCAACAAGGGCATAGATCGAATTTCAGTAAAATACTGATGACCCCCAGTCACTACGTGCTGGTGATTCAACATTATTATTTACTTGCCTCCTCTCGAGGACAAAATTAAACACAAGGTCAGTTTTTAACATGGAAGAGAAACAATGGTTTCTAAACAAAAACTTAAATTGTATCAGTTTAGGAATATTTCTGCTCTTAATTACATTACTAGATTAGATGCTAGTTTGAATTATTTAAAAATAAAAAAAATCATTTACATGTTGGCCACAAGGTTATTAAGTGTGGGGAGTTGGGGTTGTTGGTCATCTTGTCTTTCTTACTCTTAAACGAGGTGCATTTTAGCCTATTTCTTCAAGCACTGTTCTTTTCTTTCTTTTACCATTTGTTCACTATGGATAGCATTGCTGCAGGACTGCTTCCCCACTGACTACATCTTCAAACCCAAATTGCTAAAAACCGACCCATAAGTAATCAAATGCAATTTGTACCATTGCTCAATGTTAGTACTCCCATAAATTTCCTCATCTTTCAGTTGTCAATCCTGTCAGGCTTTTTCATCCCCACCTTATTTTTTTTTTTTTTTTTTTTACTTGAGAGACTAGTTATTAAGGCCTATAGGCTACTCTAGGATAAAGGTTAAGTGTTTTTAAGACAGCTTAATAGGAATTTATTTGTATTAGATTTGAAGACGATTATGTTATAGTCAACAGACACAAGATATTACATTCCACAGATGGATAGTTCTGGGAAAAAAAACTTTGCTCATGGAATTTTTGTTCAGTTTTCGGCACTGATAGGATGTGAAATTCGAGTGGCTTAAAAGTACAAAAAAAAAAAAAAAATTGTTCACTTCAGTAGTTACCACATCACATTTACTGCAGCGGCACACCTAGTGTTTGTGTATAAGAGTGGTGGGGCAGTCCTTGTATGCCACGGTAAAGTGCCCTTCATTGGTCACCTATCCTACTTTTAACTAAATGCACTTTAACCTATTCCTTCCAACCTTAACCCTCAAAATCAACAGATATGAGATCATTTTTGTAATGACCTAATTTCTGTTGATTGTGGTCTAGTGCTGGTTCTGTACAGTTCTAGGAGGTTCACCTTTTCAGGCTTTGCCTTCTCTCAAAGAGAGGGGAAGGATTTGGTTTATTGCTAATTGCCTGGGATGCTGTTACCGGA
>NC_136513.1:78868457-78903011 GCF_053919585.1 Euprymna scolopes | reverse complement strand
AAAGAAAGTCGTAGTAGGCAGTCAGGCTCAACCAGAAAAAAAAAAAAAATTTTAAGTGGAATCTATGTGATTTACGCCCATCACCAAAACGGAAGTGACGAATGCTTAAATTAAGGCTAGTCAATCGAAAAGAGGGGATCACTTTCAAAAATATCAGCGACAAAAGCGACCCCTCTTTGTAGAAAAGTGGCCAGTTGAGGGTGAAGGAATTAATGTTTGTGTCAATTTTTCGATATTTGCCATCTGAACGGTCGAGCTTCAAAACAGTACTAATTTCATGAAAATCCGTCGCCTCTATCAAAAGTTTTAGGCAGACATATATACATAAATACATACATACATTTAAACAGACAGGTGAGATTTATATCATAGATATATATATTTATTCTAATTTTATTATTTTTCTTCGATATTTATAACTTCACGAATACATGCAGTCTGAACATTTAAATGTAACAGGAACTGCTTAATCATCAAACGTCATTTTTTTTTTTATTGTATTGAGTAGATTATTCATATGCAATCCAGATAATTGGACGTTGCATCAGTGACGGGAGGGGGGGGCGATATGCAAACAAGCTGTAGAGATGAAGAAGGCCTCGAAATTGTGCATATTCTCTCCTGATGACCCGATATTATCTGGGGGCGCTATGAAATACCCCTGCAAAAAAGAACATGATTATACACAAGACTAATAAATGAAATGAAATACCCAAGATAACAATGATAGACACCATTCTATACAAGTCTACGGGGGAAAAAAAATCTAAGAAGAGGAAGACCCTGAAACAACCTATTTTATCTCTTTACAACCGACATTAACTGTAAGCAGAACTGGATTACTTCACAAGTGAAAACAGATGAAAGGCATCATTATATACAAGCCTACAAAGTAAGCTGTATCTTTTAAAACATTTTATCTTCTGTTGCTTGCTTGCTTGCTTGCTGGCTCCATAGCGAGTTTCTGCTCATAATTTTTATCCCTCATTATGTAAATAAAGGGTTCCAGTCAAAATTTCATCTGGCGTTCAATAGAAATGTTCCCGAATTTAACAAGATAAACCTGAAGAAGGTTGGAGGTTACATCGACCAAAACGTTGTGAAAATAATACTAAAAGATGAAAACAGTAGTCTGAAGAATCATAATAATACGAACAAGTCTCTTTAGTTCTATGTTGCCCATAAGCAAGTTAATATTTTACTTATGCAAGAATAATGTCTTAGGACACTTATAGTAAATAATCATAGTGGTTGTTACACACAATCACGCATACGTTTTCTTCTCTCTCTCTCTGACAGTCTGATTTCAACGATGACGCGGAGGTCAGTTAGCGTCCGTGTCGAAGGTGCGATAAATAAAAAGGTAATAATTGTTTTAGTAAAGCACTATAAGGAATTAATCCAAGGTTATTTTCAAGATTAAAGTTATAACTTGTCAAGCTGTGTCAATAGTTTGAATAAAACTTCTAATCATGGCTTAAAGCAACTTACTAAACAAACAACCTGAATGTTGAAAGATCAATCAACAGTTTTCCAGCACACATACATCCTTTCCACACTCCTAAGAAATATTCTTCCTCAGAACAAACACAAGTAGAAAACAATGTTTCAGACGCAAACATTTCAAATAGAAGAAAACAAATACCAAGTCAGACAACTGTCTCCGTCATCTGAAATGAATTTCGAAAAAAAAAAAAAAAAAAAAAAAATGAGATTCTTTTTCTTACCTACCCTTCCTTCTATACCAATTGATATATTTTTTCTTTCTTCTATACAATCGATATATTTTTCTTTTTTAAGCTTTCCAGTTTGAGATGTTTTTTTGTTTTTTTTTAATTCAAGCAATTAAAATATTTAATGCAAAGAACGAAGAAGTATAATTTTTTTACCTTCAGTTTTGAAAGGTATACACTCGTCAAAAATAAAATTTAGTCAAGATTTTCTAAGTTAAACCTAAATAGCAAGTCACCTCACAAATCTATATTGATGTCTGCCTAGTTAGCAAATTAAGGAACTTTTTGTGCATGTTCTTTAAATAAAAAAATTTTTAAATGGAAAATTCCAATAGATTTAATTGATTACATATTCTTTTCAACCCTATAATTATTTTAGTACTACACACTTCACTGCATTCACCATTTATATTCATTGGCTATGAAATGGAAATTATTATTCAACACAGATATGTTTGTTAGACATATAATCCATCAAGTACATAACAATCTTTTTTTAAATTTATTTACGTTACAGTTACATTTTAAGAATTAAATGCAACCACTAAGTAAAAATCAAATATCGTAAACTTCTCAACAACGCTGACTATGTACAGGCAGTACATAATGAAGTGATTATGTCAAATTAATTTAATCTAATTACACTAACAAAGTCCGTTTAATTATAGGTACACACGAATGTGGTGACCTTGAAGGGGGTCAGAAATAGGAAGCAAGTTGTCACGAGTTAAAATTTCAAAATGTGTCAGACAAAAAAGCGACAAAATAGGAAGATGGAATTCGGAGGAAAAATGAACATAAATGTGAGAACTTAGCTTTTGAAAATAGCATTTAGACCTTTCGGCCATAATTACGTACCCAATAAAATAAACAATGTATTTTCAGTATAAACATCTTTGTATTAATTAATGATAAGAGTAGAAACTCTTGAGATTGGTTGAGGAACATTTTCTTTTTCACTAAGCTTGTAATATTTCTTTTTTTTTTTTTTTCTTTTACTGTCCCCACTTCACTTCCTAACATAGTGAGAAGTTGAAATTCAGAAAACTAGAAATCAGCGTTTTATATACATGTTTTAAACTTAAGACTTCAAATACATGTATTAGATTTGCAATTAAGGGATTTCTGACTCCAAGTTACTTTAGTGGATATGTAGAGATTTGGGACCATTTTCATTCTCTTCCCTGGGAAATTTTGCATATGAATACACTTAGTTTTTTATGTAGATACTAACATTTATTTGTATAGAAAATGCACACGCATATATATATATATATATATATATATGATGATTGCAACGTCTTGTCAGACGAGTGCCATTCCCTCAGACATTTAAAATCCATGAGCCAAAATGCCTGAGGGAGTATCTATACAAATATGATGTTACAGAGTCTTAACTTTGTACGACAGCTAAGTCTCTCTCTCGGTTCAAAATGTTGAGATCCAGCAACAAGCAAGAGCAAGATAGCCAGCAACAAATTAAACTGCAGACCAGCTTAATGCGGGTAATGGTCTTCCGCTTTATGGTTTTTTAAATCAGAGATTTGCTTCTCCTAGAAAGGTTGCCTTCACCACGGCTTACGGGAGCCCTCTCCACCCCAATACACATATACACACACACAAATATACACGGTGCTAGTTGGCCGTTGACCCAGAAAAAGAGTTCATTCGCCCTTTGGAAGGTCTTGTTTTTAATCCTTCAGGGAGACTAGCTGCCCTCCTCACCAAACAAGTCTGGTGGGGGAACCAGTTTAGTCGCCGGTGACCCGACCATGAGGCAAGTAGTACTGGGTTACATGGTACCAGTAGCACATGACCTGACACACTATATATATATATATATATATATATACATACATACATACATACACACTTCAGAATAATGTAACTGTTTATTGCATTTAGCAAATTCAGTATAAACCATTTATAATATTTGCTAACAATTTTCCTCTGGGGAGATGGGTAAACATCGAAAACCTATAGGTCAAGGAAATATACTTATTGAAATGTATTGTCTTGCATTTAATACAAATTCTAGATTTGAAATTTAACCGTTTCACATCATAAAATTTAAACTATTAAATTATGATTTATTTGCTCTATCTGATATATTGAGCAATTTTCATTAAACTGGGATTGTCTTATATAAATATTACATCCAATAATATTTTCTAAGACTGATAATCACTGGATTTGCATACCAGTAGATTTATTGCATGACATTATTCTGAAGTATATAACACTCGAGATAAACAAGACTTCCAAGAAAAACTAAATTGATTCTTTATAGGTTTTTTTTTTTTTTTTTTTAATTTCTATTTTCTTATCAGTTTGTTCAAACTGGAGATGGGGCATCCTACTGGATGCCAAACATTTAACCAGTAAGATATTTCAACCGAGAGATCTTTAAGATTCTGATCATCCATTTAAGTGCAATTATTTGAATCTTTTGCACTTGGTTCATCGGATATATTTGCCACGAGTCCATTTGCTACTGGAATAAGAGATCTTTCTATGATTTCTCTTTCTTTTTTTTCCCATCATACATAAGACCTTGGTATTTCGCAATCTTTTCCTTTTCAGCTCTGCTTAACTAAGCATCATTAGGAACACTAACTTCTACTAAGGTTGCTACTTTCTTCTTCTTGTCCCATATCACTATGTCAGATTTTATGGCTCCATTTTCTAGGTACGTAGCTGTAAGGATTGCATAGTCATAGTGGATACAGGTTATTCAATGGCAAATTAAAATTGTTAAATTTTATAGATTGGGATAATTATTTTTATTCTCAAAAGATATTGTCTTTAGAATGCACTACTCTTGGAAAACAATACTCTCAGAAGCATCCTATCATTGACATTACTCTCAAAAAACACTAAGTCCTTGGCAATCTTTATTCTCAACATGATTGACCCTCAGTCACCACCTTCTAGAATTTATTTGGTAAAAAAATAGAAGGTATAAATAAGGTTTTGAATTTTTGGAGAATATGATATAAAGTTGGGAATCAACTTACAGATACGTCATGTGACCTTGCGATTTATCAGATCAGGCCTCTCTGATATCCTGTCAAGACGAAGTATGGGCCAAAATAGAAAAATGGTTCAATCACAAGGATGCAATATGAAAGCATCACATATCGCCACCAATGGCCAACAGGTGGGCTTTCGTTTTTTAGGGGGAGGGGTACCCTTCTGAACTAGATTGTCTCATCGACATGGAGAATTAGCCTAGTGGAAAACAGAACATATATTAAATCTGTAAGAATTTGGATGAGACTATGCTGTGTACACGAGGCAAAGAATGAACTTCTTTTTTTTTTTATGAAAACAAAAACTAAAGTTTTCAATGTAAATTTTGGTTCAAATAAAATATATGGCATAAACAAATTGGGTCAAGCAACATTGAGCCTGGCCAGATGGATAACAATTTGAGAATACCAGGCACTGTATGTAGGAGGACGTTGACACCTTCCTGCAAGAGCTACAAAAACCTAACATCATTATCTCCCTTACGGGGATATATATGCAACTGAGGACCACTTGTGAATTTCATACTCCCATGAAAGTTCCTCCTTCAAAGGAAGTTGATTCCATCCACCTAGGGGGAGTGTTGCTTCAGTATAACGAAGGGGACCCCGACAACGCCCAGGAGCAAGCACAACAAAGGGGACCCCGACAACGCCCAGGAGCAAGCACAACAAAGGGGACCCCGACAACGCCCAGGAGCAAGCACAACAAAGGGGACCCCGACAACGCCCAGGGGCGAGCAAGCCCAACAAAGGGGTCCCCGACAACGCCCAGGAGCGAGCAAGCCCAACAAAGGGGTCCCCGACAACGCCCAGGAGCGAGCAAGCCCAACAAAGGGGTCCCCGACAACGCCCAGGAGCGAGCAAGCCCAACAAAGGGGTCCCCGACAACGCCCAGGAGCGAGCAAGCCCAACAAAGGGGTCCCCGACAACGCCCAGGAGCGAGCAAGCCCAACAAAGGGGACCCCGACAACGCCCAGGAGCGAGCAAGCCCAACAAAGGGGACCCCGACTACGCCCAGGAGCGAGCAAGCCAAACAAAGAGGACCCCGACAACGCCCAGGAGCAAGCACAACAAAGAGGACCCCGACAACGCCCAGGAGCAAGCACAACAAAGAGGACCCCGACAACGCCCAGGAGCAAGCACAACAAAGAGGACCCCGACAACACTCAGGAGCAAGCACAACAAAAGGGACCCCGACAATGCCCAGGAGGGAGCAAGCCCAACAAAGGAGTCCCCGACAACGCCCAGGAGCGAGCAAGACCAACAAAGGGGACCCCGACAACGCCCAGGAGCAAGCCTGGCAAAGGGGACCCCGACAACGCCCAGGAGCAAGCACAACAAAGGGGACCCCGACAACGCCCAGAAGCAAGCCCAACAAAGGGGACCCCGACAACGCCCAGAAGCAAGCACAACAAAGGGGACCCCGACAACGCCCAGGAGCAAGCACAACAAAGTGGACCCCGACAACGCCCAGGAGCAAGCCCAACAAAAGGGACTCCGACAACGCCCAGGAGCAAGCCCAACAAAGGGGACCCCGACAACGCCCCGGAGCAAGCACAACAAAGGGGACCCTGACAACGCCCAGGAGCGAGCAAGCCCAACAAAGGGGACCCCAACACTCAGGAATAGTTGTCATATAGGTCTTAAATTGAGGCCGTTTCAGATTTAGTTTAGGACCATATTAGGATATAATCCCTTAGTCATGTACATTTCATATTGTAGTTTATGGATTATAGATTTAGATTTTTGATGTGCTATCTTAATAACATTATAGAACTCTTGATCCAATATAGCCCCCCCCTTTTTTTTGATGTGTGTGTGTGTGTGTGTGTGTGTGTGTGTGTGTGTAAGGAGAGAATTGTGGGTTTCTTACCTTTTGGTGAAGCAGCTGCTGTGTTAGAGTCTCCAGTTGAGTGCGTAGAATTAAGCACAGTAAGAGCATAGTGAGGTGGCAAAGAGGCTTTACACAGAGCCGTGATGAATGCATCTCTGGCAGTGTTCATCGACATCTGACCACACAAACTTGCATAGATCTGTTGAGACTTGAGGATAGACTCAGTGGCACTTTCATCAGTGCTGCAAAGAGAAAGAAATTTTTTTAGAGTTTTATTTTGATAATTTTTTTTTTTTTTTTTTTTTTTTTAATTATTTCTGTAAAGTTGGGTTCATTATTGATTTACGACATTATCAAAACTTAGAAAAGCTAAGAATTTTTGTCTTTGGATTTAAGAGGAAACAAAAGTGGAACTTGTTAGGAATAGGCATCCAAAAATTCATTATCATTTTCAAGACTAGCAAAATTTAAACTTAACCAAACAAATTGAATGTATTATTATTTGTGTTTGTTTATATTCGTAATCTTTTAAACCAACGCATTTCAGGTGAAAACATTACATACTTACGTGTCATGCCAAAATTAGTATAAATTACAAAAAATTACAAAAAAATGCTACAAGTATTTTCAATAAAAAAAAAAAAAAAATCAGCCACAATTACATTCCTAGATATCTGGATTAAAGATGCTGGCATGGATACAACACTTATCAAGGCCAAGAATCACTTGAGTCAAATTATCGATCGCAGTTACCTTCTTTGGATCTTGCAAACTACTATCAAAAATTGTTAAAACTCAATAAATCATTAAAAATCAAAAATGTGCATTTTTACTTGTAATTATTTTCTACTGGATCATTTGTAATTTTTGGAATTGATTCTAATTTCGGCATGATACTGAAATACATTTATGTTTTCACCTGAAATGCGTTGGTTTCAAAGATCACCAATATAAAAAAAAAATCTTAGTTATTGTTTTAAGTTATTCAATAATAGAAACTGTTTTTTATCGTTCATTTAAGTATTTTCTGGATCCATCCTGGGCCCAACTCTTTTCCTGATCTACATTAATGATCTTCCAAATCACATCCTTACATCATTTGTAGACATCTATGCTGACGACACTACCATTTATGGTAGCACATCAAAGACAGTAAACGACCAAGTTCTCTCCAATTCTCTCTCCTCTGATCTTGAGCACGTAGTACAATGGGGTAAGGAGTGGCTGGTTACTTTTAATGCATCTAAAACCAAGCTTCTCTCTTTACATCATCAACATTCTGATCCACATCTGGCATCAATTGAAATGAATGGCTCTCGTCTTCAGGAGGCCTCAAGTTTTGACAAGCTTCTGGGCTTGACCATTACTCCTGATCTTAAATGGAACATGTACATCAAATCTGTTGCCAAGGCCGCAGGAAAAATGGTGGGATCTTTCTATCGATCCAGTAGATATCTCACTGCTGATGCTATTCTCTATCTATATAAGAGCCAGGTACGTCCAAGGATGGAATACTGTTGCCACATCTGGGCAGAAGCTGCTAGAAAGGACTTGGCCTGCCTTGATAGAGTTCAAAATAGACTTCGTAGCCTCGTAGGAGATGTCCTTTTCTCTTCCTTGCAACCTCTATCTCACAGAAGAGATGTTGCGAGTTTGTCTCTGATGTATTGTTATTTTCATGGAAAGTGTTCGACTGAGCTTCAATCTATGGTCCCCCCTCGCCAAACTTTCACAAGAAACACTCGTCTAGCTGTAAACACTATCAATAATTCCCCCCACTCTTTATCTGTGCCTAAACCTAAACGTAGATTCCATGAACAAAGCTTCTTTCTTAGAACTGCACGCCTGTGGAATTGCCTTCCGTTTTCCTGCTTTCCGGCTGACTACAATATGGCTGTCTTCAAGTCTAACGTAAATAAGTTCTTGATGAGCCATTCCATATAAGTTATCAAATTTATCAAATTTTCATTACTAATGATTACTATATTGTCCAATTTCTACTGTACACTCTTTAACCCTTATCCTTGAGTGGCCTCTTGGCCTTGATAATGTGGTGATGCCTATGTAAAAAAAAAAAAAGTCAGGATTGTCCGCTCTTTTTGACTCCCAGTTACTTCCCTACAGACGAGACGACAGCAATAAGCAAGATATGGACCCTTCTAATTAACGATTATGTTTCTCTCAAGATAACATGAAAGCCCCCCCCCTCCGATTTCCCCCTTTTCTCATGTTAACATCTTTCCTGCCTGACTATGTCTAATTAGCATAAATGAACAGCATAAGAGTGGAAGTAAAAAAAGAAAAAAGACAATTTTGACCATTTTATATAAAACGGTTTTATAAAGTTGGAAATTGATCTTTCTATAAATGATTGAAAAATAGTCGTTTAGCATGGAAAAATGCCTTTTTTTTATTTGCATATTTCGGTGAAAGTCTAAACTTAATCCAACTTTATCCATTTGAAGTTGGAACTGCTTAAATCTTTAGATACCTATTCCTAAAAAAAAATTTTTGTGCATGCATCTGTTGACTTGCATTTTGCTACAATCTTTAAATCCTAAAAATATGTACAGAGTCTTCAAAAGTCATTTATTTAAAAAATATAACATCAAAAGTATCTTTCTAATAATAACAACAAGACCTATATTCTAAAAAAAAAAATAAAATAAAATAAAATAAAAAAAAATAAATAAAAAATAATAAATACAAATAAATAAAAGATAAAAATATTTCTATTGCAACATTTTCTTTCAGCTATTTCTGGGTGTTGAATAGGGCAAAATGGCCAGTATGTTCACAAGACTTGGCTGGCGTCTTTTTTTTTTTTTTTTCCAGAAGAATATTATAAAACAATTAAAGTCATTAATTGAATAGCTAGCGAGAGGGGGGTATCATATAATATGCTGAAATATATTTTAATTCATGCAGATTTCATACATATTATTACAGAGCCAATTCTGTATGGAATATTTTATTGTATCTACTATAATAGTACCGATTTAAGGAAAAAAAAAATGGCTTCAATGCCATCAACTAGAATCCAAACCAAAACATTTAGCGTTTCAGTTGTGTTTCCACTGTTTGAGCTATCAACATATAAAGATTTAAAGAGCACTCACGTCAAGCTATGAATGAATTTTCACATGCAAAAAAATAGAAATATGTCAGTAAGTTGAAATGAACACTTTGCATTTCAACTTGCTAACATATGTCTGTATGCGTTATTCGTCCATCCAAACAAAGATTTGTAGCAGTCACAGAGAACTATTTTCTCTGGGGAATCAATGCCCCAACCCCTCTGAGTTCTCCGGCTTCAGGCTGACCTATCAGCTAACAGGGTGCATTGATTCATCTGCTCCCTAAAAGTCTGGAAGGAACATCAGCCAGTCAGATCCGGACCACCAGCCTAGCAACATCTATCCTCTTTCGTCGCCTGTCCATCAGACACCTCTCTATAGCATTGACGGTCTTCATTTGAGACAACTGCTATCCAGCCGGGGATGACACGATACTGACTGACCTTTGACGGCCTTAAAAGAACTTGTTATTGTTTAAAAAGGATTTTGTGTTTTTGTGCCTTGTTCTTTTAATATATTTAATTAGGAAGGTAAAACAATTGCCTCTCCTAAAGATTTTACTTATTATAAACCATCCTTGGTGTCTAGGGCTAGGACAACAGCATATTCTTTTCATTGTTTTGACTCTAGTGTGCATCCGTCGATATATCTTATGCTTTTATATAGTGATGTGGTTCCCGATTGATTTACTGTGTCTGTGTCGGATATATATTCGAGAGTCAAAACAATGAAAAAAAATATGCTGTTGTCACAGCCCTAATGATTACTATTTCTTGTTTATTCCACTGTTATGAGACCAGTGGTTTAAGACTTTATCGTTTAAATGTTTAGAGACACACACACACACATATATATATATATATATATATATAAATAAAACTAGACATTCTTGAGTAAAGTTTGGGAATACCACTCCTAAGTACACATAAATAATTAATCATTTATATACATAAAATAACAATGCTTGATATTCATTACAACTCCCATCCTGGAAATTGATTTCACAGCTTGATTGTGACAGACTTCTAGAAATAAGGAAATAGGAAATAAAAAAAACATACAAAGGAAAGCCTCGGCAAACTAACTTGTGTCCACAATGTTTCCCCACAAACTGCATCGACATAGCCTTCAAACAACTCAGACTTTAATCTATATTAATTAAATTACTATATTATGTGTATTAAACATTAATAAAAAAAAAAAAAAATTTTTTTTAAATACATGATATATCTTTGATCTCAGCTCGAGTATTTGTTTTTACTTACGAGAAATGAAATATTTAGAAAACCATGATATTTGCATCCACATATCAGTTTCTTTCCGGTTTTGTTTTGTTTTTTTTACTTTATTTTTAAAAAGGAATTTAATGTTACATTTAATACCTATGGTATTTATGTTTATAATAAATAAGAATTTTCTATTAATTAAAATATAATATTTATGTGTATTTTACAACCAGGCAACGGCCGGGTGACCTGCTAGTATAAGTATATATGTATATATATTTCTCCACACACACACACACAGTAAAACGGAGGGATTTCAAGTGATTATATGGCTAATATTCTTTAGACAACAAGCGGAAACCACTTACCTGGCGTCAAGAAGCAAGGAGAGGGATGCCAACATTCCGCACCAAGAGGAGTTGATCAGCTCAGAGTGTAGATTCTGTTCTCGTTCTGTTGTAATGAGTAACACAAAAAAGTTACTTTTGAAGAAACGATTATTGGAGGGGGGAAAAAAAAAAGCAATCCAGTCTAGTCACTTATTAAAGAACAAAGACTGTTGGTCATTAATAATTAAAACTTGGTGGACAAGTCATGCACAGACTGGAATTTATTTGTACCACAAATGGTTAAACTATAAAAAAGATTATGTATTTTTTATCATTATTATTAATGATTTCATAGGTGGGTAGCATTTAATTCGGGTCACCCCATACTTCCACGGCCAAAGAAAAATATTTTTGCAGGTCAAACTTCTATAGTACATAATTGAAGCTTCTGCCCACCAAGAAGTCAACACACCATACTCGACAGATTAGAGCTTAGTAAAAAAGACAAAGGAAGTTGGTGTCCACTGTAGAAAAAATTCTGAAATCACTGAGTTTTCACTCATTTTGCGACCAAATTTCAAACAATTTTTTACAATCCATAGGTAACCTTCTCAGCTATATTTTGAAAAAAAGTTTTTTAATTTTCATTGAGTAAAACGAATGTTATAATAAAATTACTGCGTTAAAAAATTCTCAAAATCTGTAAGGAACAGAGAGACGTTTTTTTTTTTTTGATTGGCTGTTAGTAACCATAGCAACTAAATCTGTTATGCCACCTCTAATTTTCTGAGAACGGCGGAGATGATGATGTAACAAGATATATATTTAAAAAAAAAAATAAAAAAATTTTTAAATTTAAAAAAAAAAATAAATAAATGAAAAAAAAAACTGTTGCTAATAATTCACCACTGTCTCAATCTGTTACTCAGCTCTACTGTCCTAATAATTCACAGGTAAAAGCCTAGAAAAATTATAAATTACATAGAAAAATGTGAGCATGAAAAATTAACATGGTTAAGATTTAAATCTGGAAAAGTAAAAGGACTAGTTGCTTAAACTGGAAAAAAAAAGATATTCTCATAAAAAATATGAACTTAAAATATTGCTGTATTAAGAATTGATCATATAATGTAAAATTGAATTTTTTTTTAAATTCTTGATGCTTCAATATTTTAAGTTATAAATCATATTTTTTTTTACTAGAATATCTTGTCTTTTTTTTTTCCAGTTTTAACTAGTCTTTTTACTTTTCCATGTTCAAATCTTAACCATATTACATTTCATGCTTGCATTTTTTTTATTGTAATATACACGTGTCGTAACAATAGTAAAAGAAGAAAATCAAGTCGAGGTTGGTTTAACAAACGAAGCG
The DNA here is from genome assembly GCF_053919585.1 of Euprymna scolopes. Classification (NCBI taxonomy): domain Eukaryota; kingdom Metazoa; phylum Mollusca; class Cephalopoda; order Sepiida; family Sepiolidae; genus Euprymna; species Euprymna scolopes. The sequence continues at coordinate 78,890,408 of NC_136513.1, read as the reverse complement.
TATTAACATCACAGGTACAAAAGATAGGAAGATGGGTATAACTGACTAGTGCTCAGCTAGGCAGTGGAGTACTGTCGCTCCTTCTCACCGGTGTAGATATTACTGGTACTAATATATATATATATATATAATTATTTTTTACTATAATAATTAAATACCTACAGACACTAGTGTTTCATCCTTTCAGGAATCTTCAGTGCAGGGTGTCACGATTACTACCAGTCGAACGATTCAAACCCCGTATCACGAGACATCTCTGGCTCGATTAGCGGAGACCTAATCCATTCCGCTACCATTAAACAAATATATATATATATATATATATATATATATATATATATATATATATATACACACACATACGGAAATTACACCAGTTCTCACTCTCTCTCTCTCTCTATATATATATATATATATATATATATATATATATATATAGAGAGAGAGAGAGAGAGAGAGAGAGTGAGAACTGGTGTAATTTCCGTTATGCATAGAAAGGCTGATATAACAATATATAAATAATTGTACACACACACACACACATATATATATATATATATATATATATATATATACACACACACACACACACATACATGCGCACATTCAATTAATAAACTGTATAACCTGTTTCATCTTAAATTACTTCAATCTGAATCTATCCATTGCATTGTTTTGCTTCCTATAAACCTAAATTTCTTTCATAAAAAATTAAACTTTTGCAATACTTAAACCATAGGATATAAAATCATTTCTGACTTTAAAATTTTTAGCAAACGTTCATCTATAAGACAGTTTTGAAAGCTATTTAAATTCAATCATTTTATAAAAACACATTACACTATAAAACAATTATATTTTTATAACAATTTGTTCAATTAATAATTTAATCACCAAACAAGACTGTACTAATTATATTTCAACATATAACTTTCAACAATTTAACAAAAGTTAAAATTTGATTAATTTTTTTGTTAAAGAAAAAAGGCAAAAGTACAAAGAGCAACACTCGGTGGAAAAAAAGCTTAGAAAAAAATTTGTAATATCACTTCAGTGCATTATAGCAACATTTTTTTAAATCTAACATTTTCCAAAATAATGTTAACAAATGAAATGTTCAATAATTTTACATTAATCATCAATCAACTTTCACAAGATATTTCTTTTTTTACTTTTTTCTATTTTTACCTAAAAAAAAAAAAAGAAAAGATTTCTGCATACTTTATAGTATTCTAAATCAAATTCTAAACACTTTGCAATCTTGTTTTATGATGTCTTAGATTTATTGCTTTCATCTTCATATTTTCTTTGTTTACATCAGTCCTGCATATCTATTCACCTATATTTTAAAGAAACAATTAGCTGTATCTACTTTGCGTTGCCTCGTAGTGTATTGAATGTCAATTTATTTTTCTTTTCTCCTTTTAAATTATAGTTTTTCCCCCTTTGTTGTTGTTTCCTTTAATATTCATTTTGTCTTAAGCAAAGGGAAATAACTGCATATACAAATGCAGAGAAATGTCTTGCTTTTTTAAGATGGCAGCTATTTAAATAATTCCAATCGTCAGCCATGATTGGGTAGAAATGTGAATTGCTTAAGATTTCACAATTGTATTCCTCTTATCGCTGGACCAAGGATTAAACCTTTAATCTCCAGAAGAGTGTCACTTAAAACTGATTTTTATAAGTAAAGCCTCTTAATTATATTTTTAAATCAAACAGTTGAAGAGCTATGAAAACTAGAATGGTACCATTAAAACATGCAACCTTTTGTGCTCCAGAGTTTATTTTTCAAATAGCCATCACCATTCTCATTTCCGGTTATAAGTGCATAAGTTCAGTCATCATAACGATGTAATTTGCAATCCCTTCTAATCCATTCAGACAGAATAAAAATAGGAGGCATTACTTTTGTAATGCCTCCTCATACTAAGAATTTTATACATTACACCACCCCCTCACTACTAAATTTTATCCGTTATACCACTAGTGCTTATGGACATACAAGCAAGTAAAATGGACATTAAACTGAATATGATAAGGGGTATTTTATACTTTTGCTAAAAATAAAGTTTTAAAAATTAAAAAGAAAATTACTTTCAATATCTGTTCTTCCAACAGGTGTTTTTTGTTTTTTTTTTGGTATTTAAAAAAAAATTTTTTGCAATTAGTGAAAACTTACCTTCAGTTGGTGTAGTTGGACTCTTTTTCTGTTCGACCATCTCATCTTTGCCGCCTTCCTCTGCCTCCCCTTCAATGAGAAACTGAACGCTTTTGACAATCTCCATCAGGCAGTGGAAAGCAAGAGAGAGACCATAGCCATCGGAGATCGGAGGTGGTTCAATCTTATCCAGCATTTCTAAACTATAATAATAAAAAGAATAAAAACGGTGGGTGATTAAAAAGGTCAAGAATGAATCGGATGTGAAATTTGCTTTTTCATTATTTCTAACTAGCATATCTATAAAAGTGAGAATGTGTGACAACACTTCTCAACCTATATACTGAACAGTTTTGATCTGTGGACAACATTTTATTCAGTTTTCATCCTGAAAAAAGGAATGCTAAGGGGTCAAAAGTGAAATATTGGTACATCGAGGAGGGGGGGGGTCATCAGATTTTTATCTGTTAATCCTTTTATGAATGTGCATGAATGAATAGTTTAAATGACAGCTTCCTAAAGTAGGTTTGAAAATACATTTGGAAGATAGTGTCAAGCTGGCCTAATGGTTATAGTACTTGACTCAAGGAATTTAACTCATGTTTAATACCTACAGCATTTCTGTTTATCTTAAGAAATCTTAATTAAAATCTAATGTTTATGCATATTTTACAACCAGGCAGCGCTGGGTGCCTTGCTAGAAGGCATTGTGTGTATGTGCGAGTTTGTTCCCTATGAAATAGACTATTATTATTTAAATTTCACATAAATGTATCTTCTGTGTCTGGGAGTCTTCTTAGATGGTTTTGTATCGGAATGTCCCCAATCAATAATCAACAAAAGGCTGATTAAAGAAGGAACAGCCAGATTTTCAAAGTTAACACTCTTATACAGCCTAACACCACAAGTGCACTGGAGATATTTTATCACCGCACAAACAAAAGGGTCCAGCATATAAAATGAATAGTAGCTTCTTTGATAAGACAGGGGTGCATTCAAATGAATGTTTCTGTTTAGAGCACAACTGAACCAACACTTTTGCATTTTAAACTTTAACTTTTATAAAATCAACAATAGGTTCTCTACAGTGCAATGTAGACTAAAATATATTGTGGACTAAGTCACTGCAGGGGGGGGGTGAAGCTTCCTACCAGTGTATCGTAGTGAGTCCCTGACTAGATCAAGAAATCAATTTTGGAACAAAAAAAAAAGTTTTCACCAATTTCAATGACAATAAAAGTATTGATCATTGATCCTCATTTAATCCTGATCAATGTCAGGTCTCCCTGCTAGTTTATTAATAATTAACTTATCTAAAAGTCAATCCAGAATAAATGATTAAATGCTTTACAGCATTTCAACCCTTTAGGGTCATTTAATGTGAACTCCATTTTTTTTTCTTTTTGGTAAAAAGATTTTGCATTTGATTTGTTTTGTTTGGTTTGGTTTTTGCTTTACGGCATATCAACCCTTTTCAGGTTATTTAATGCCGAATCCAGTTATTTTGAAGAAAAATGTTTTAATAGAATATATTTGTTTTTGTTTTTTTTTTCAAGTCGGTTTCTATTTAACCCATAGTTGGGACCCTAACAGGTACTATCACTCCGGGTCAGAGTGGACCTGGGAGCAATGATATTTAAAGGGTGGCTCCACACTCCCCAAAGCCCGCAAACTGGGGCCTCACCATCGGATATAGTTTAAGGTCATATCCAGGACCTTTGTATCTGAGGTTCTTAATATTTTTCTAGTACTTAATAGCTTTTATTTTGTATGTAAATCATTTGCATATTAATTTCTTTTGGGTATCTATATAATGTATATAAAAAAAAAGGAAAAACAAATTAAACGAGGGGAGGGGGGGCATCGCCATCAAAAACGTGATGCACTCGTTTCATTGAGATAAATGGACATCTTCAGAAAAATTTTACCCAAAGGAAACCGGTAATTCTCTCATTTTCGATAATTTATTACTGTGTTTAATTCGTTTTTCCTTTTGTCTTTTCCATACATCTTGTCTCCAAAGCATTTCATTGCAGTGTTGCATATTTTGTTTTCAGTTTATTTGGCTCATAATATTGGATTTTTTTATTTTTTTTTTATTTTATAAGCACAAAAAACATTTACAATGAACACTCATCTAGCTACAACCACTATCAACAATTTCCCATATTCAAATATATCTGTGACTAAAACTAATCACAAATTCTATTAGCAAAGTTCTCTTCCTAGAACTGCCTGCCTGTGGAACTATACCACAGGACTTCTTTTCTATCGATTACAACATGGTTGCTTTGAAGTCCAATACAAACAAGTTCTTGTTGAGTCATCCTCTTAATCAAATTCTACCCAATTTACACCACTACTCATTAGTGTTGTCTCACCGACTCAGTAATCCTTATCCTTCTGTAGCCTTGATGAGTAGAGTCTTTCTTGCAAAAAAAAAAAGAAAAAGAAAAAAAAATTATTTATTTTTTTTTTTTTTTACATGGAGGTCACCACTTATGACCAGAAAGCCACTCGAGGATAAGGGTTAATGAGTGTACGATAGTCACCAACACAATAGCGTATCAATACTTATTGGTGAAAATAGGGTAGAAATGGATTATTTGGAAGTGGGGGGGGAGCTCAACAAAAACTTGTTTACATTGTCACCAGCTGGAAAGCAGGCCACTGGAACAGAGTTCCAGTTCGAGGAAAGAAGCTTTGTTTATGGAATTTGCATTTAGATAGAGTTGATGGTTGTTGTAGCTAGATACATGTTTTTTTTTTGTGCGAGTTTGAAAAGGGAGGGGACTATAGATTGAAGTTACAATGAGCACTTGCAATGAAAATAGATAGGCTCGCAACGTCTCTTCTGCAGTTGCAGTGAAGAAAAAAAGAGCATCACCAACTAGGTTTCAAAACCAGTTTTGAATTTTACTAGGACAGGATAGGGTGGTCTAAGCAGCTCCTTCCCATATATGTACAGTACTCCATTTCATGATAGCCTGGCATCAAAAACTCCTTCATGGTGCCAACATTTTTAGTATCTTTGTTGCATGTTAACACATTCTATCGTAAAGTATTTCACTGTATGTGACACATGACAAGTTGCACACAAGCAGGAATGAATGAGCGGCTTTTGTGTGGCCAATACAGACTCTAGAGAGAGCAACCTCAATTGTCAGTTGGATGAAGTATATTATGAGAGCATTGAAAACAATGTATTGAATGAACAAATTTTGATGACAGTTTACGATAAGTATTTGTTACATTGGATTTGAAGACTATGATGTAGAGGGAGAAGTTTTTTTTGCAGTGGATGTGTTCATTTTACGTCAAATTAATATGGAAAAGTGATCCTCAACTTTTTTTAAACTAATCTCTTCATATCTGGGAAACTACTAGTTTCCTGAAATTTGAAACATTTTCGTTTTCAGCACCCTCGAAAACCTGCAATAGTGGTAATTTTAAAGGATTTTTTTTAGGATGGAAAGATACTACACAATTACCTATGTTTCAATCACAGTCATTTGTTTTCCTAGATATGCATATGAATTACAAAATATCTGATATTTCCCCTAAACCTCTGGCCTTGATGGAGGAGAAACTAAAACTTGCTGCTATGGTTTCAAATGATCTGAAATAACAGCAAGGGGAGACTGGATTCCAAATATTTATGTTATGGTTATATCTCCCCGCTTTGGTTTTCATACATAAAGTAAATTTCAGTGTATAAAGATTGTTTTTTTTTTTTTTTACATGGGGGTCACCACTTATCAAGGTCCGAAGGGATAAGGGTTATTGCGTATACAGTAATCAATGAGATAGTATTGTAGTAATCATTAGTATTGGGGGTTTTGATAGAGTGTCTTACTTAAGGGGGCGGTTTGTCAGGAGTTTGTTTATGTTGGACTTGGAGACGTCCAAGTTGTAGTCAGGTGGGAAACAGGCAAGCGGCAGAGAGTTCCACTGGCGTGCAGTTCTAAGAAAGAAGCTTTGCTCATGGAATCTACGTTTGGATTTAGGCACAGATAAAGAGTGGGGAAAATTATTGACAGTAGTTTCAGCCAGACGGGTGTTTCTCGTGAAAGATTGGCGAGGAGGGACGAGGGATTGGAGCTCAGATGAGCCGTACCCTATTTCCAAAAGAGGGGAGATATAACATGAAAAATATTTGAAGCCAAGCCTCTCCTTGCTGTTATTTCATATCATTTGAAACCATAACAACAAGTTTTAGTCTCCCTTCCATCAAGGCCAGAGGTTTTGAGGAGATTATGCATATATATATATATATATATATATATATATACACTCTTATGAGAAAATAAAGAACATGTGTTTTCTAAAATTGGAAACTCAACTTTAAAAATATATACATACATCTATAATATAAATCTCACCTGTCTGTTTAAATGTATGTATGCCAACATGTACAATACGTAAAACAGGCAGTCATGTGTCTTGGTGCTTGTTAATTTTTGAATTGAGAGAAGCGTTCAAAAATGGTAAAAAATTTCAGTATATCAAACATGTGTAGTGCCATCCCTACTCTATACCTCTGAAACATGGACTTTGTACCGATCACATATAGAATTGCTCAAGAGATTCAATCAGCACTGCCTGAGACACATTCTTGGTTTAAAGTGGAATAGCTTTATCCCCGATACATGTCTTAAATAAGGCCAAAGCAACCAGTATTGTTACTATTGTTATTAAGAACCAGATGCGTTGGCCGGGTCATCCTGTCCGGCTTGATGACTATCGACTCCCAAAACAGTTGTTCTATGATGAGCTCCTTCTTGGCAAGAGACCCCAGCACAAACCCAAAAACCATTTTCGTGATAGCATCAAGGAGAGTCTGGTGAGCTTTCATGTTCCTGTTGACAGTTTAGAGTCCCTAGCGTATGATTGCAAGCAGTGGATAGCACCGATATACAGGGGCGCAGAACACTTTGAAGCAGCCAAGATACACCGAGCAAAGCTCAAGAGAGCATGTAAGAAATGCCAAACCTTGCCACTCAATCATGCAGATCTTTGAGGTGTGTGATCGAGTTCCGTTGTCTAAAGCAAGTTTTGTTAATCACATGAAAGTGCACGATAATACAGGTTCTGCTGCTGTAAGTTTCATCCAAACCAATGAACGTTTTTCAGTGTCATGTCTGCTTAAGGGTGTGCAAGTAGCTGAAGGGCTGAAAAGTCATCTTCGGGCACATGGACTTTTAGTGACTGAGGGAGTGGCTCTCGTCTGACAAGACGTTGCAATCATCATGTATGCCTAAAACTTTAGACAGAGGCGACGGATTTTCTCAAAATAAATATCATTTTGAAGTTGAAGCCCGACCCTTCAGACGACAAATATCGAAAAATTGGCTAAAAACATTAACTCCTTCACCCGCAACTGGACACTTTTCTACAAGCCCTTTTTTTGCCGATATTTTCCAAAGTCATCCCTTTTCAATTGACTAGCCTTAACTTAAGCCTTCTCAACTTCTAGTTTGGCGAAGGACGCAAAGGCAAAGATGTCACTTTTTTTCATGTTCTTTTCCTCCTTTGCGGTATGGGTTCGAGCCTGCCTGCCAATAGTTTTTTGCTCAACACACACCTCCAAACATCCAGGCAATGCCGGGCAACCAGGCTAGTGTATATATATATATATATATATGCTCTGAATATCATTGGATATCAGACAAATGTCATATTTGGTACTGTACCATTTATATTACATTATCGTCTATCCTGTTAGAGCTGGAAAAACATCACTCTTTGAATATTTACAAGAAAAACCATAAATATATCTTTCTGATGTATATACTTGACACGGATGTCATATTCCAAAAATCATATTTGATTAGTACACAAAAATATTTAGTTGTCAAAGGTCAACTAAAGATAAATTTTGTAGAGTTCTGTAACACCCTCTTTCTCATCCGTGTATGAATTAATCACTCCCATCTGTACACATCCTTGTCTCACCTTCAATCTCAAATAGTTATAATTAAAATAATAATCATTTAAAACCTAATTCAATGGGATTAACGAACACTTATGAGTAAAAAACAATTGCCCAATATTAATTTACTAATGTTGGTCCCTATTTGAGGCAATAGAATACAATAGACAAAATAACTAAATATGATCACATTTCTAGACCATATGTACCGGGTAATAATTTTTAACAAAAGCCTGCATCTGCACAAACAATAAAATAATTATCAAATGTACTAAAAGAAGCAATAAAATTACTTGTCAGGAAGAAAATATAATGCTTAAAAGGTCATTTTCAGCAAAGGTTACACAGATGTAATCAAAATAAGGTCAATCCAGTGAAACAACAACTATTAAAGAAAATGTCCTCACGGTGAGATTAAAGTGACACTCCCATCCCAAAAGGGGGGTTAAGACAGCCACAAATGCTTATATAATAACCTAGAAGCATATTGTCGTTGGTTTATGATTTGGATCCGATAAGAACTAATCCAACGAGTTCCCGTGCATGCATCTCCTAATACCCAACCATCCATAATCAAAGATATATTGTTATATTTTTATATATCAATTATTTTTACACTGACCCTTTGTAATTTTAAATAACTCTTATTTCTAAGTATTTTTTTTTTCAGATCCCAAAAATTAATTATGGAAAAAACTTAGTATCTTCCAACTCGGAAAAACTGTACAATTTTACCATCAAAATCAAGGACTCGATTCAAACCCAAAGAACCTATCGAAGACATTTAAATGTGAAAGATGCAACTATTGTGGGGATATCTAAAGGAAAACAGTTTTTGTCAACAAGCGCCAATCTTTAATAGAGGTAAAGGAAAACATTAGTAGAGAAATAAGGCCAGAAACTTTAGAAAAGGTTATGGGAGAGATAATAAAAAGAGTTTCAAATTTGTGAAGCAGAAAATGGAAGGCATTTGAAGGATGTTATTTTTCACATTTAACAATACAAGTTTCTCGCTTTTATTTGATGATCCTATAATTTCATGCATAATGTTAGTGTTAAAATAAAAATGTTATTTAAAATTAAAAATGGGTCAGTGACTTTTGGCCCACCCTGTATATAAGTCTGTTGCCGTTCTTTAAATACATCTTTAAAACTTTTTTTTTTTTTTTTAAATATAAATATCAAATATATCAAGCATTAAATATGAAGTATCAAAATCCTCTGGATAGGCAAAACTTGTTTGATCTCTCTTCAACCATATAGAGAGTGAGCTTAATAGAAAGACAATGGAGAGGAAGTTGTTCACCAAGGCACACAAAAGGAAACTCAAATAGGATTATTAATCAAGGTGTGGCAGGAACTGGAACAAAAGGACCAAACAATAAAGGTTAATATATCTAGAGTTAGCTTTAGCAATGACGTTTGTAACAATTTACAACAGTTTATGAACAATTTTGAGTTTGCGACAGTTGAGAACAGTTTCCAGTTACAGGGAGTAGAAGAGAGATCATAAGTGAGAGCAGATGGAGAGGAGCCGACGTCAACCAATGACAAAGAAACCTCGATAAAATACGTAGATGCAGACCGCAATGCTTAGAGGTTTGTTTTCTCAGACACACACCCACAAAGAACCCAACTGACATCCACTGAATGTTTTCTATTTTCTTTTGAGTTGTTTAATGTTTTTATATACTTGTGAACCCATGCATGTCCCCTTCAGCAACCACTAATGTGAGAGACGACAACACAACCAAAAGAGAAGATGAAAGAGTAGACCATGTAAACAGTGTTGGGTCTGCGATTGATGACTAAGACGGAGCATACGTGGTTCTACAATGGTTAGACACAAGACCTCCGCAGGCCAAAGTCCTAATTGGCAACCACTTGACCACTAGCATTTCTTATCCAATATTCAATCATGTTCGACTGTAACATCCACTTGGCATGAAAGATGAGATGGCCTAATTCCTTATCTTAGATATTCAAAGATAAGATTTCTTTCTCAGGAGAGAAATGGTTCGAATAAATCCATACGGATTAATTTTATTTGCAGCTGTTCAATGAATCCATAATCCAATACGGACACTTGGATCATTCATACAGAGATGCACTTAATTCCAGACATTTTATATTGTTTGGGATCAATTCAACTGAGCTATGGATACTGCATGACTCAATTATTTGTTTATTCATCCGATACATAAGCAGGTTATCAGCAACAAAGACGTAAACACCACAAATTTTGTAAAAAATAAAACATTTTTATTGTTTTTTACTTAAGGGTCACTGGTTATCATGGCTTGGAGGCCATTCTAAGATAAGGATTGATGCGTGTTAGGGAAACGGAGATCTGTAATGGTAGGACTTGGCTATGGTTTGATCATAAAAAAGAATGGCTCCATGAGAACTTATTTTCATTAAACTTCAAAACTACCATGTTATAGTCAACTAAGAAGCAGCCTCATGATATTATGTTCCACAGACGAACAGTTCTAGGAAAGAACCTTTGTTCATGGAATTTTGTTTAGTTTTGTCCGGGCATAAAATATGCTTAAATATCATATTTTAATTTGCCCAGATTTTGTACATATTATTACAGTCGTGATTTCGAACATGACTGATTCAATATTAAACATTAAAAACTAAGATGAATATACAAAATGTGCAAGAATATTTTCAATTTGACCCATTTTTGACCCCTTAAAAACAATTATAACCGGCTAAAGACCAATAAAATAACGGTTCATAAAAGTCCAATCATTTGAGGCCCCCTAGTGCTACTATGCGACTTAGTTTCGGAGGAAATAGAGTTTGAAAATGTGGAGACAGACATATAGCTTTTTATATATTAGATTTAAAATTTGTATAGATAGAGGATTGCAAAATACTTTCCGGAGCAGTGGAATGATCCAACCATTTTTCAGCAATTTTGACAACAGATCTGGTGTAGGTCTTCTATTTAAGGCCAGGAGTGAAGGTCAATCTTAGAAGCTTGTTAAAGCAGGGAGCTTCAAGATAAGAACCATTCATTTCATTTAGGGCAAAAGTAGGGATTAGAGTGTTGATAATGAAAAAAATAGAAGTTTGGTTTTGAATACATTAAAAAGGTATTCAGCCATTTTCTACCTCATTGTACCATATGCTCAAGGTCAGAGAGTTATTAGAAAGATCTTGATCTTTTCCTGCCTTTGAGCTGTTGTCATAGATGGTTGTATTTAACAACTAGTTCTACGTATCCAATGTCAGCCAGGATTCATTAATGCTATTTTAGTTTTACGTTTAATTTAAAAGTAGGAATCATCTCCTTACATTTTGAGTTATTTGGGTCATTATTTAAAAATGGTCTCCATTGTAATAATCTTCCTTGCTAGAATAATTATTGGGCGGAGGTGGGGGGTGGGGGAATATTCAAGCAAATTACACTTTTTTTTTTTTTTTTTTAAATTTAAAGAACATTTTAAGAATCAAATATCAATTTGTCAAATGGCCTCCATGTTAAATCTAGAAATGGGATTTATATCCCATCCTGTTGCTCTTAGTTTTATGTTGTGAATGAAAAACTTAATAAATTGCATTCGTTTCAGTTTTTTTATTGTCAAAAAAAATTAAAAGAATCATTTTGAAATCGGAAATTAGGTTCCATTTTTTCCGATTCCAATTACCCAAAAAGTTTTGATTTCTCCGATTCCCAATTAATCATCCCAACATTATCATGCTCTTATTTTAATATTTTCTTTATAATCGAACACTTTGCTGGAGTTCTCTCCCATGAACCTTACACAGGTGTGTGAGTGTATAAGATTTTTCGTGAAACAGAAGTTTTTTAATGTCTTTTTAAAGAAAACAAATGGAATCGTGTGGAGTCGGGTAAAACTATAGAAAAAGATGGGAAAAGAAGGGAACTTTAATAAGTTATGATATTTAATACAAAACGAATAAACTATTTGGATAAAAAGATGACATCCAATCTATCTTTCAACACTTTCAACACTTATAGTACCTCAAATGTGTTCATTATACTGATTGTTAAATTATTTTTAAATAAATTTTAAATTATTGTTATGGTTATAATTATTTTCTTTATCTTTCATAAATAAAAAATTTAAGTTTCATCTGAAATCACTTTTACTGGCAAAAATCACTAAAAATGACCTCAAAGTGTTTAAAGTGATCATTTTGTTGTTGGCCTATTTTTAATTCCTTTGATCCATATGCCTTTCTGATCGTCTAAACCCCCAACCTCCGATCTAGCTGGGTGCTTGAAACTTGCTTTTCCAATCCCCCCCCACCCCCATGATAGAATGATATATTGAGGGCCTTTTGTTTTTAGTTTGGTTTTGTCCCCTTTTTGGTTTTTGTGTCTTTTTTAATGTTTGTTTTATTGGGATGATTTTTTAGAATTATTTCTTTTCCTTTCCTTTTTATATATATTTTTATTCATCATTTTTCTTATCCTTTTCTTTTCCACGTATTTTAATGCTGTTAATTTATTTTGTTTTCGAATATCATGTGACTGCTCTCTACCAAGATATGCTGTATATTTTTTCCAATTTTTATTACTTTTGTAGAGGCAGCATCACCTAAAGAGGTCCCTAGTTACTTGTAACTGGCTGACTGAAACATGCTCATAAATGTGTAGTAACATAAATGCTTATGTAAAACAAATAGCGTACATGTATATACACACAATCTATAATATAGATCTCACCTGTCTGTTTAAATGTATGTATAAATGCATACATATATGTTTGTATGTTTGCCTAACACTTTCGACAGAGGTGACGGATTTTCACGAAAACGGTATCGTTTTCAAGTTCGACCCTTTGGACGACAAATATCGAAAAATTGGTTAAAAACATTAATTGCTTCACTTTCAACTGGGCAGTTTTGCACAGGGAGGGTCTGGTTTTTTGCAAGTCCTTCAACCATTGCGTTCACAACATCACTTAAAAGGTGTTTATTTCGACCGCCCGTGACGTCACAACCATGGTAGGCACATCAGAAAAACATTTTTTTTTTCCACCTCTTTTCCTCTGGCGCGTTACAGGTTCGAGGCTGCTTACTACTTACTATTTTTTTTTTTTTTTCTCAACACACACTTCCAAACACCTGAGCAACACCGGGCACCCAGGCTAATTAAATATAAAATGAAGGTCAGAGGTTACATCAGCTGAAACATTGTGCAAACCACACTCAAGATGAGAACAGTAGTCCAAATAATATGAATTATCATTCCTTATCTCAAAAGTTCAAAAACATAGGACACTGAGGTTTGCAACCAAAGTCATGTATATTATTTAGAAAAGAACCAAGTATTAAATAACATTAGTCATATTTTATTTTCAATCATATTCTAAGTCTTTATTATGATTAATAGAAAGAAAAGAATATACAGAGTGGGGGTAGTGGCAGAGGTATAGGTATAGTTCGTTTTTTTTGTTTGTTTTTTTTTTAACTTTAGATTGGCAAAGTAAGGGAGATAACTAGTACTTAGTTTTTTTTTCCGTTTTTTAATATATTCAAAAAAGTTTTTTTAAATATATTTGAAAAAAATGTTCTAGTAATTTATTTACAAAAACAGGCTTTAAATTTTTTTTGGAAATAATGAAACGGTTCCTATTGGCTAATCAAAAAAAAAAAAAAAAAAGCGGGGGGGGGGGCAAGTTTCTTTGTTACTCCCAATGGAAAAATTTGCAAAAAATGTTTTTATTTCCATTTCAAATTAAATAAAAGATGTTTTGTGAATATCAATCAATTGTTAAAAAAAAAAAAAAAAAAAAAAAAAAAAAAAAAAAAAAAATTCGAAAAATATCTCATCCTGTAGGAAAATTAATGTTACTCCTCTTCAATAACAAATCTCAACTTCAATGTTCTGTCAGCTATTTAACTACCTATTTGTTCTCATATGCAAATAAATGCTACTTATAAAAAAAGAAAAAAAAAAAAACTACAAACAAGTTTTTTCTTAGACTGAAAATAGTGTGATGTGCAAAGCAGTTCACATTCTCCTTATCATAAAAATCATTAAATCTAGTATTGAGTCGATTGTTGGGGAAAAAAAAAAAATCAATGTAAGCATTAAAAAATGTTTTATGTTAAACTAGCGGCTGCACCACGTCAACACACATAACGCCGAGTCAAACACAAAATCGAGTACACTCAACATCTTACTATCAAGGCTTATCCTGTGAACTCTAGAGTATGGGAAATTCCCATATGCACAAAACAAAATCACTGAAAAAACAAAAATACCCTAACTAAGAGTAAGGATAATGAGTATACGTTGGATAAAATGATGGTTAAAATTATTACGAACTTGCCAGGATTCGACCCTGGAATCTTCTGATCCGTAGTCAGACATATTATCCATTGCGCCACAAGTCCTGTCTGTATGCCGAAAGATGTTATCGCGACTGTATACAGACAGTGCTAAATTCCATTGACATGGGCAGATAACTTTTTTGACAAATTTACGAAACGGCCCAAAATCCTTATTTCGGGTTTTTGTGTGACTGTGTTGTTCGTTACGAACCATATATAGATAAGGACAATCTAGGAACTTACACCTTTTAGGGGAAAAAATAATTTTTCAATTCGATGCATCCGTTCCAAAATTTTATTGGTTATAGGCACACACACATAAATAAAACATTTAGAATTTAATAGTATAGATAATTATTATAGGAGGAATCATATAGAGTTAATATTTTATTTTAAGCATCTACACTCGAGAAATACATTATTCAAATATGTAAACATTGCTTAAAAACTAACATAGAAGTCTTGTAGATGCTTCATATTGGCCATGTAAGTTTTTAGCAATTTTTACATATTTAAATCTTGGGCGGACATTGGGAATCTGAGGCTTAAGCCTTACCTTATAAATTCCACAATTTTCACTTTTTTTTAACTTTTTTCTTGTTAATATCATCCAATAGAGACTTATGTATCAGATAATTAAAAAGAAATTAAAAAAAAACTTTTTAAAATCATTTTTTATTTTTTTTTCTACTCTAAAATATCCGGACATAACTCAGCGTTTACTAACAATTTAATAAGAGAAACATGTTCCGAGGTAACGCTGAGTTACGTCCGGTTATTTTAGAGTAAAAAAAAAAAAATGGACCTTAAGTCCGTGTTTAATTTACTACAACGTTATAATAGAAAACTGAACAAACTGTGAAAAGTCATAAAAAATGATTTTAAAAAGTTTTTTTTTTTTAATTATCTTATACATAAGTCTCTATTGGATGATATTAACAAGAAAAATGTTTTAAAAAAGTGAAAATTGTGGAATTTATAAGGTAAGGCTCAGATTCCCAACGTCCGCCAAATCTTGTATTTCTCATGTTTAGATGCTTAAAATAAAATAAATATTAACTTAAAATGACTTCGTGTAATATTTAACATAAAACATTTTTAATGCATATATAGATTTTTTTTTTCTCGCAATCAACTCGATACTAGATTTAAAGCAGGCAACCCTTCATTTTCTTTTCTATTCTTAGAGTAGGTAACATTTAATTTTTTATTTTAATTCACAGAAGTGTTACATTTTCTAGTAAGAGACAGTGTTAATAAATTGCAATAATCAAAAACATTTTATCACAGTAAGAAAAGGCAGTCTTGTTTGTGGTTATCATATTTGGTCTGTTTTTTTTTACTTGAAATAAAAAGTAACAACATTCATAGGTTGTTGACTGTTCTCTACACTCCAGTTGATTATAAAAAAAGTCCTTACCTATCAGGACACTCAGATCTTTTTTCTGAACCTTGCAGTTGTTAAAAGTATGTCAGTATAATTTGCTAATCTACACATGGGAGTTAAAAAAAAAAAAAAAAAAAAAAAAAAAATCTGAAATTCTTTTTTCCTCAGGCATATGATGAAGTTCTCCAGGGCAGAGTTTCCCAACCAGGGTTCCACAGAACCCTGAGGTTCTGTAAGAGCTTATTAAATGTTATTACAATAAATTCTGATAAATATTTGCAAAGGCTTTTCTCTCCTCCAAAACCTAATTTTCTTATACAGAAATATTTTTTGGAAATTTTGGGAGTACAAGAACATTTTCAAACTACCCCATCATTTTAAAAAAAAATAAATAAATAAAAAAAATTAAAAAAAAAAAAAAGTAACAGAGAATATATTTGCAGAATACATTGGCAACGTTAAAACCGACTTAATAGTAATAGGACATAAAACTGTAGGTAAGCGATCCATATGCAACCAAGTAACTTGCCTAATGACTACAAGCACAGCAGCCTATCAATTTCTTAAATAAAATAAAAAATATTGCTTGAATTATGGAAGAGAAATAAACCAAGATTGCAAAATATTTTCTTATAAATAAAGGGGTTCCTTGGGATACCACTATTATTGGAAGGGTTCCTCGAAAGGTAAAAACATTGGGAAACATTGCATTAGGATATGCACATAAACAGACGAATACGTTGCAGATGTTAAAGAAATAAGGCCTACAGAAAATAGTTCCTTTTCCAGGTTGTATTTAAGAATGTAGGCTTTTGCATCATAAGATCTTTTTTGTGACTAATCACGGCTCTGCATCATCAGAACTCCCTTTATTCAATAACAGAAATCCAATAAAAGAGAAATGAGAAAGATCCATATTTTTGTTCTCAGCATGGAAAGATTAACAGAAAAGAAAACTGGGAGGTGGCCTATGCTGTCAATTAATACTTACAACACTGGTTTTGTCTGTCCTTGTGGGATGGTGAGAATGAAGGGAATCCAGATGCCACGGTACATGAAAGCTGGCTGTGGGGAGACACCACTCCCTACAGGCAGACCCCCCACCATTGCTGGGGGAGTTCCCTGCATGTCCTGGGCTTTGGAACCTACAAAAGAATTTGAAGTTTCAATAGAATAAAAGTTTAAACAAAAAAAACCTAACTGGATACGATGAAGCATATGAACACTAACTGGTTAGTTTGTGTGTGTGTGTGTGTGTGTGTGTGTGTGTGTGTGTGTGTGTGTGTGTGTGTGTGTGTGCGCGCTCATATCCTCTAAAAATATTATCTTGGATTTTCAAAGTTAGACCCAAATAGCAATCTGCCCAATATATCTATACTCAATATATTTCATTTTTGACATAAGTGCTATAATTCACTATAGTTTTTTTTTCTGAAAATACTTATTCCAGCCAAGAAAATTGTTCAAGTGAAGACATTTCTCCTTACTCACCAAAAAAAGATTAAAGGGAAGTCACCTTGTGTAATTATACAGTTCTCTCCTTCGAAAACTAATATATATTAGGCGGAGAAAACTCCAAAGTGCTCAATTAAGAAGATTAAAAAAATAAGAGCATTAATATTTATTTATAAATGCATTACAGAAGATTGTTCCACTAGCCTGCTTCCCAGGCGACTACAATATGGTAACTTTTAAGTTGAATGTAAACAAGTTCTTATTGAGCCATTCACTTAAATGATCCAATTCTACCCAATCTACCACCTCACATTCATTAACCCTCATCCTCGAGTGACTTTCAGGCCTTGATAAATGATGACTCCCTTGAAAAACAAAATCTTCCTTGATATTTAACACTTGTTAACATTTAAGAATAATTCAAGATTTCACAAAAGAAACACAAACCTTTGTATAAAACTAAATATAGCTCGCATTACAACCCTTACAAGTAGCAGCCATGTTTCAAAATTCATAATGATTGGTTAATTAGTTTAGGAGTGAATTCTCTACATGCAAATGTATGAGCAACTTAAATTTATATGAATGCATAGATTTATAGAGATTTAAAAAAAAAAATGGATCAACTATAGTCAAGGGTGACCCAAAGGTTCCCTTTCCAGTGGTTACTACAAAAATGTAATAGAGGATTCTTTTTCTTTGATTCTCACCTTATGCTTAGAGTCTAGTAAGCTGAAAACAAGTTTGAATTTTCGGCCCAACTCTACTGAGTTTCTGGCCCGTAAGCAAACACTATTTCCTTAAAATCCGACAAAAGTTGTGCTTGATGGTTGTTCACACAATTCAAATACTGTTACATGATCTCCCCTCTCAGGAAAGGTCTAACATCTCACAAGTTACCAAATAAAAAACATTTGTTTGTTTTAGTGTAATCGGAAATCAAAACAGTACAATGTACAGTTTTGATTTCCGAGAACTAACTTGTGAGAAATGCACACCTTTAAATTCAGAGTGCATCTTTTTTAAAAAAAGAGCCGGCCTTGCTTCTTGTGGCAGGGTGGGGAACAAACATTACACAACAAGTTACTCCATGCATATTTTGTCATAGAGACAAATGCTTGATAGACAAAGCTCTGACATCTGTCAACTGAATTAGTAAACTTTAAAAAAATTTACAATAAAATAAACATTATTTTTAAACCAATGTCCAGTTTACAATGCATTTTTATATAAAGAATTATAGAATTATACCTTTCTTCGTTTGTTAATTCTACGACATCTAGCAACTGATTTTGTAAACACCCACAAAATTATTAACCATCTCACAACTCCAAGCACCTTTTTAATGTGGATATAAAATCATAATCATTTGACATAATGGCAGTTTTACAAGATGAGATACATTGGATAATTTTCAGATATTAACTTCCAAAGTAGCCTATTCCTCTATTCTTTCACTGTGGTCATACCATCAGTTTCCTGTTCTGCATACTCTCCTGATATAACATTCTTCCAAGGTCATCATAACCAAATCTGTCTTAGATAACACTTCCACCATATAATTCTAATACTACTTCTCTTCATGCAACGCATGCCTTCAACTCTCACTTTACTTTTATAGATCAGGGTACAACTGTCCAATAGAGTCTTCCATTAGTAGATAGTGGTTCATCCGGCAGGGGGATGTGATGCGTCTAGTGTGTTAGGTATAAGTTAGTGTTAAGTTCATGCTTGGATGCCTTCTCGCTTCCAGCTAACAGCGCTCGCTAACCTTGTGAAAAAAGAGAAGCTATGCATGTCTTCCCTGCCAGTACATAGCCTCTCCATCATCAAGACTCCTACAGTGCCTCCACGTTGGCCACACACGGTAACTGGGTGCCTTGCAGCCCCAGGATAAACCTGTAGGAGATCTGAGTAGTAGGGGGCCCCAGAGGTAGTGTGTTATGGCCCACCGATGTGTGGACATGCCCTGACACACTACCAACCCCTATCCCACTGTCTTGTGAGTGCTCTTGGTTGGGCAAAGACTAGGGAAATCAACCCCCCAAATCAAACACCACTGCCTTGTGGGCCTTATCACAGCAAAAGGCTAAGAGATGAGAACTGACTTCAAATCCTACTGCTGCCTTGCAGTTTTCCTTAAAAGGCTATGAAACCTCATCCAGAAAAAAAAAGGCGTAGTAGCGGACATGATAGGGCGACTGTTTACTTCACTTGGATTACTTTCGGCCAGAAGCTGCAACCTCCTTTGCTGCCAGTTGTCGCGGGTTCGCTCCACTGGAAATGAGCATTGGAGGTTCAGAGGATGTTTATCTGATGTGCAAAAGATCAGACACCTAAATTGCACAAGGAAGTTAGGAGCCAAGGTGGAAAGTCCTGTACGAAAGGATAAAGCACTGAGGTCCCGACTAGTTATCGTCAAAGCTGACGGACTGCATGATGACGAGGAGTGGTTCATGCTACAAAGTCGGAAACCTTGGAACAAATAAAACATCTTTTTACACTCAAAATTGCTGAATTATGAAACAAACAGAATCTGTTTGGACTCAAACTAAACATCCATACATTTGATTGCTATCCACCAGATAGATTGCGGATTTGGGAAGTACAAGGTTCAACCAACTGTCAGGATTTTAAAAATTTCCACTCCAAGAATTTTAAAATATCTGACTACTTATTTTAAAGTTTTCACATATTCAGACTAATGACTTCAGTGTGCAAGGCAAGCAATCTTTACAAACTGGAGGTATTCAACCATCACTGCTTATACTGCATCCTCCATGTCTACTGGGAAAAGGTTATCTCCAACAGTAAAATTCGCACCAAGTTCCCCTTCCTCTAAAACTCTCCTTACCAGATGCCTCCATTGGTTCAGCCACATCTTTCGATGATACCCAGGTAACTTCATCCATTAGGTCATCGACCGAGCACCATTACCAGGAAGAAACTTCTCGGTGGTCAACTCAAAATCTGGCTCAGGCCAGTGAAGCAGGATGCTGAACTCATTATGGGCTCTCACCTTTTCAAAGTCCATCGCTGGAATCACAAATGGCTTGCACTCATAATGGAAGCAACCCTGAATTGCAGTGCTTGGTCAGCCAGTGTTTGAGACATGGTAAATTTGTTGGAAAAAGCTGTCCCAAATGACCCAGGGTGAACGCCACAACCATTTCCATGATGAGGATTCTCCAGAAATCAAAAATAGGGCTCCAACTCTGTAATTCTACTGTACACAATGATTGTATTATGTTTTGATGCTATAAAAGAATTGCGAGAGGAATAGACGTGTTGAAAAAAAAAAAAAAAAAGCTTACCTAGGGCTGCATTAGGTCCACCTGTGTTTGTGAGAAACATACACTGAATAAACGAACCAATGGCATTCACCAAATCACGGAAAATCTTTGTGGAGTGCGGTTTCATGTCGTAGCTTTCACAGAATGACCTATAAAAACAAATGGTATTAGTTTTTAATGCTTAAATATCTGTCGTATATCTTGTAAATAGGAATATTGTGCATCATTTGTTATGGTTTAAAATCAAGCTTAACAAAGTAATCAAGGGAAGTAACTGCAACAAATGAATTTTAGGAATTATTGCCCTTGGATTCATTTTTTTTTTTCTCCCTTTTCTCTACTGTTAAGATTTGTAGATATAACAAACAAAAAAGACAAACAAGCATGGCAACAATCTCTCAACCAGAAACGTGATTTTCAATAAACCTAATTCTTATATATTAAAAAAAAAAAAAAAATCTATAATTGCATGATGGAACTACAAAATCTTTTAAATATTAATAAATCTTCTATATATTTCCAGAAAAATATTACATTCAATAAGTTCATCATGGTAAACTAGATGTTGGTGTATGTTGTTGCAATAATGTTCAACTAGATAGAGTTGAGCTGGGGGTTTTTTATAGTCTGCACGACATCCTGAATCATGGTGGCTCATGCAGGATGGTCCTGCGTAAATTCATATGCGAATCAATTTTTAGTCATTTCTTTAAAACTGATCAACTAAATCTGAGAACTGAGCCAAATCCCTCTGGTGTCGTTGACCATGCACCCTACACTATGTGATGCATAAAATAACCCAGTTCGCAACAACCTCTCCATAGTAAATGACCGTCCATGCATAACGAAAAGTCAGACCCATTAAGAGAAATCTTGTTAATATGCATGGGATCTAAAAGGAATAAACCTCGATAAACTACCATGTTATTCCCATGAGTATCAATAGTTCCTGCATAAAAATAATGTCAGTATTTCTTTGGAGTCATTTTTTGTTATACTATTATCTTGAGTAGCCTTAACATTTTATCCAGAGTAGCCTTAATATTTTATCCAGAGTAGCCTTAATATTTTATCCAGAGTAGCCTTAATATTTTATCCAGAGTAGCCTTAATATTTTATTCAAAGCAGTCTTAATATTTTATCCAAAGCAGTCTTAACATTTCAAACTGTTCAAAATTTCCAAATTTGTAGCAATAAAATTCTGTAAGCGTAAAGATACTGTATTAACAAAACAAAATACTTTGAAAAATTATTGGATTAAATCATCTATTTTCCCTTAATTTGATGACTTGGTTAAACTGACATAATAAAATCTGACAATAATAAACATAAATGTTAAAAGAATACACAAATGCTTCAAAAAAAATAAAAAAATAAAGTTTACTTTTTATGGATGTCTGGC
>NC_136513.1:78853457-78863457 GCF_053919585.1 Euprymna scolopes | reverse complement strand
TGGTTCCACTTACCCTTGATAGCAATTTTTGGAGAGTTGCTATTAAATTTTCGTCTGTTTCATTAGTAAACATTGACCAATATGCAAAAAAAAATAAATAAATAAATGCTTACATTAAGAAAAATATTTGAGAAGGTGGTAAGAACTGATTCGACAAGTTCCAAGCCAAAAGTCCGAGTCATTTCTGTCATTCCCATGAGCCAATAAGGCTGATCAGCATTCACAAGTTGGCACAGATCCTGAAAAGAAAAGAAACAGCAATACACATAAAGCAGGTTTCAAGAAAATCTAGCTCTATATATATATATATATATATATATATATAGATAGATAGATAGATAACTCAACTAGCAACAAGACTCAATGTTTCCCTCCTATATTTTTATTGTCATCAAAACCTGTGAAATCATATTTTTCAATCAAATCTTTTGTCTGCTATAGTTGTGTCTTATCGCAGTGCATTCAGAGGAAACTTCACACCTCTCTGCAGTGACATAATCCAAAAAATAGTGCAGTCTACATTGCACTG
Organism: Euprymna scolopes; assembly: GCF_053919585.1. NCBI lineage: Eukaryota > Metazoa > Mollusca > Cephalopoda > Sepiida > Sepiolidae > Euprymna > Euprymna scolopes. The sequence goes on along the minus strand of NC_136513.1, from coordinate 78,862,928 downwards.
TAGATTTATAGTGCAGTCTACATTGCACTGTAGATTTATAGTGCAGTCTACATTGCACTGTAGATTTATAGTGCAGTCTACATTGCACTGTAGATTTATAGTGCAGTCTACATTGCACTGTAGATTTATAGTGCAGTCTACATTGCACTGTAGATTTACAGTGCAGTCTACATTGCACTGTAGATTTACAGTGCAGTCTACATTGCACTGTAGATTTATAGTGCAGTCTACATTGCACTGTAGATTTATAGTGCAGTCTACATTGCACTGTAGATTTATAGTGCAGTCTACATTGCACTGTAGATTTATAGTGCAGTCTACATTGCACTGTAGATTTATAGTGCAGTCTACATTGCACTGTAGATTTATAGTGCAGTCTACATTGCACTGTAGATTTATAGTGCAGTCTACATTGCACTGTAGATTTATAGTGCAGTCTACATTGCACTGTAGATTTATAGTGCAGTCTACATTGCACTGTAGATTTATAGTGCAGTCTACATTGCACTGTAGATTTATAGTGCAGTCTACATTGCACTGTAGATTTATAGTGCAGTCTACATTGCACTGTAGATTTATAGTGCAGTCTACATTGCACTGTAGATTTATAGTGCAGTCTACATTGCACTGTAGATTTATAGTGCAGTCTACATTGCACTGTAGATTTATAGTGCAGTCTACATTGCACTGTAGATTTATAGTGCAGTCTACATTGCACTGTAGATTTATAGTGCAGTCTACATTGCACTGTAGATTTATAGTGCAGTCTACATTGCACTGTAGATTTACAGTGCAGTCTACATTGCACTGTAGATTTACAGTGCAGTCTACATTGCACTGTAGATTTATAGTGCAGTCTACATTGCACTGTAGATTTATAGTGCAGTCTACATTGCACTGTAGATTTATAGTGCAGTCTACATTGCACTGTAGATTTATAGTGCAGTCTACATTGCACTGTAGATTTATAGTGCAGTCTACATTGCACTGTAGATTTATAGTGCAGTCTACATTGCACTGTAGATTTATAGTGCAGTCTACATTGCACTGTAGATTTATAGTGCAGTCTACATTGCACTGTAGATTTATAGTGCAGTCTACATTGCACTGTAGATTTATAGTGCAGTCTACATTGCACTGTAGATTTATAGTGCAGTCTACATTGCACTGTAGATTTATAGTGCAGTCTACATTGCACTGTAGATTTATAGTGCAGTCTACATTGCACTGTAGATTTATAGTGCAGTCTACATTGCACTGTAGATTTATAGTGCAGTCTACATTGCACTGTAGATTTATAGTGCAGTCTACATTGCACTGTAGATTTATAGTGCAGTCTACATTGCACTGTAGATTTATAGTGCAGTCTACATTGCACTGTAGATTTATAGTGCAGTCTACATTGCACTGTAGATTTATAGTGCAGTCTACATTGCACTGTAGATTTATAGTGCAGTCTACATTGCACTGTAGATTTATAGTGCAGTCTACATTGCACTGTAGATTTATAGTGCAGTCTACATAGCACTGTAGATTTATAGTGTAGTCTACATTGCACTGTAGATTTATAGTGTAGTCTACATTGCACTGTAGATTTATAGTGTAGTCTACATAGCACTGTAGATTTATAGTGTAGTCTACATTGCACTGTAGATTTATAGTGTAGTCTACATTGCACTGTAGATTTATAGTGTAGTCTACATAGCACTGTAGATTTATAGTGTAGTCTACATAGCACTGTAGATTTATAGTGTAGTCTACATTGCACTGTAGATTTATAGTGTAGTCTACATTGCACTGTAGATTTATAGTGTAGTCTACATTGCACTGTAGATTTATAGTGTAGTCTACATTGCACTGTAGATTTATAGTGTAGTCTACATTGCACTGTAGATTTATAGTGTAGTCTACATTGCACTGTAGATTTATAGTGTAGTCTACATTGCACTGTAGATTTATAGTGTAGTCTACATTGCACTGTAGATTTATAGTGTAGTCTACATTGCACTGTAGATTTATAGTGTAGTCTACATTGCACTGTAGATTTATAGTGTAGTCTTCATTGCACTGTAGATTTATAGTGTAGTCTACATTGCACTGTAGATTTATAGTGTAGTCTACATTGCACTGTAGATTTATAGTGTAGTCTACATTGCACTGTAGATTTATAGTGTAGTCTACATTGCACTGTAGATTTATAGTGTAGTCTACATTGCACTGTAGATTTATAGTGTAGTCTACATTGCACTGTAGATTTATAGTGTAGTCTACATTGCACTGTAGATTTATAGTGTAGTCTACATTGCACTGTAGATTTATAGTGTAGTCTACATTGCACTGTAGATTTATAGTGTAGTCTACATTGCACTGTAGATTTATAGTGTAGTCTACATTGCACTGTAGATTTATAGTGTAGTCTACATTGCACTGTAGATTTATAGTGTAGTCTACATTGCACTGTAGAGAACCTATTGTTGATTTTATAAAATTATTTTTATATATAACCGGAATTAAAGTTTAAAATGCAAAAATCAAGTATCATGGTCCAATTGTGTTCTAAACAGAAACATTCATTTCAAACGCATCTTTCATAAAAAAAAATCTATTAATTTTATACCTCTAGCCTTTCTGCTTGTGCAGTGATAATGGTTTGAATTGAAAAAGTTAAGTATCATGGTTCAATTGTGATTTAAACAAAAACATTCATTTCAAATGCACCCCCTGTGATATAAAAGAACCTACTGTTGATTTTATATGTTGGGTCTTTCTGCATGTGTGGTAATAAAACTTAAAATGCACTTGTGATATTAGGCTGTATAAGGTGGTAACTTTAGTCAAAATCGCCTGTTTCTTCTTTCATTGGATTTTTTTTCAATTATCGATACTTATCGAAAACATCCAGATACAAAACCTATCTAAGAACACTGCCAGATGCATAAAGTACATTTGTGTAAAATTTCATAAAAAAAAAAAAAAAAAAAAAAAAAAAAAAAAATCAGCGTAGCTATTGTGGAGTATACAGAACAAACTCAGACACATGCAAAATTCCTTTTCTATAATAATAGATATGTGTAGGTGATGTCTGTGTTTGTTCCCTATAAAAAGAAAGGTTAAAGGATTTACATAAAATATTTACAACTGCATTCTTATGTAAAATTTATCATGGAAGATAACCAAGGTTTTCCCAAATCTGTAAGTACACCCCTAAAAGGGCTATGTGGACCAAACATCCTTTAAAATTTGAAATATATCTTCCTTTTATGACATTTATATCCTGTATAAAATTCTATCATGAAAATTACACATAAAAAATGGATGCTGAATTACTCTGTCATCCTCTACATGACAAATATCTACATGCCCCATATCTAAGTAACCATAAAATTGAAATTTAAAAAAAAAAATTTAGCGAAAAATTTAGTATTTGTTAAATAAAACGCATTGTTTTTTATTACATAGTTTAGAAATATCTCCTTTACTCAAGATTAGTCTTAAAGCAGGGATTGTATAACTGAAGTAGTTGATTTCTGTTATGAAAGCCACAAAGGAGTAATCCAATCATTTAATATAAATCAATTTTTGTGTTATTTAAACTATGTACACAAATATTATGAAAGAGTTGTTTTCCATGATATAAGCATTGTTTCAATTTTAAAATAAAATACATATAAAATGTTTATAAGCCAAATTATAATGCAATATCATGAAAATAAACTAATATTTGTTTTAAAATTAATATTTCGACAATAAACGCCATCCTCAGAATTTAATTTTTTTTTTTTTATCTCACCATGATGTTAAATTGAAGAAAATAGTAAAGAATCCACATGTTGTTCATCTGCGGTGTTATTTTGAAATATCAGAAGAATACACTTGGCGCATGTGATAGAAAAGAGTTGTTTTCCATGATAGAAGCGTTATTTAAATCTTAAAATAAAATATGTATAAAATTAATAGGATGGCATCTATTGCCGGAAATATTAATTTTAAACAAACAAATGTTTATTTTTCATAATATTGCATTGTAATTTGGCTTATAAACACATTTTATTTTATGTAAATCGTTAATGTGCATGCTGTTTGTTTAAAGCAGCATGCACATTAATGATTTAACATGCACTAATGCAAAGTAACTTAAGATGGAAAATAAAATTTTGAATGGAAAATTTTATTTATGGATTTACAACAAATAAATTTTGAACTCAATAAAAATGTGATATTTTTCAGTGTAAAGATATGTTCGCTTTCTCTCTCGGGCAGTCCATCGATTTCGACGATGACGCAGAGGTCGGTTAACATCGATGTCGAAGATGCAATGTGAGTTTGATCAGAGCTCTGAAACCCCGGCCGCAGATGTGACACCTGATGGCAAGAAATCAGGGTAGTGGTGCCCATAGTCACGCTCTTTTTGCTTCCCAAACAGCAATGCTTTGATCTCTAATGGCATCGTCTGCGCCTGATACCACACTTCTCCAAACTATCCGATCTTCAGCTTTTCTCCAGGCGTTGAGGTCCTCGATATGACCTTAAACTATATCCAGTGGTAAGGCCCGAGCTTGCGGGTTTTGGATAGTGTGGAGCTTTGTTGTATCAGGTTTAATCTCTTGAAGTGGCGTCTGTAGAGAGTCCAGGTTTCTGAGCTGTACAGGAGTGATGGTAGGACAATAGCTCTGTACACTTTCATCTTCGTCTTTAATCTGATTCCTCTCTGATTCCACAGACGGTCTCTCAATTTTCCGAAGGCTGATGCAGCCGCTTAGATCCGTTTTGACAGTTCTTCATCGATTTTTCCAGTGTTCGTAATGGTACTGCCCAGATAGGTGAACTGTTCAACTTCCGCCAATGGGGTACCATTCAGGAGCACTTCTCTGGGGTTAATCTTTGTGTCACGGGTGTTTTGATATGTTCTAAATGAAGAAAAACATGCCGATTTTTCTTCAGTCAACAACATGTTTATCAAGTTTGAATTTTAGAAAGTGCAATTTTTGACCATTACATGACTTAATACCATATTTTTTATGCAGGCTGCATGTGTATGTGTAAAAGAATGCATGTAACCCATTAATATATATATATATATATATATATATATATATATATATATATAAATGGGCACAGGTTCACTGGTATATTTACTTACCTACTTTGTGTTTTTTTTTTCTTTCTTACAGAAAAGTCACCACTTATCAAGGCCTGGAGGCCTCTTGAGGATAAGGGTTAATGAGTGTACAGCAGTCCATGGGACAATATCGTAATTGTTAGAAGTGGAAACTTGGTAAATTGGATTACTTAAGGGAACGGCTCATCAAGAACTTGTTTACATTGGACTTGAAGACTACCAAATTGTAGTCAGCTGGAAAGCACGCAGACAGAAGAGTTCCACAAGTGTGCAGTTCTAAGAAAGAAGCCCTTGTTCATGGAATTTAGGTTTATACACTGACAAAGAGAGGGGAAAATTACTGATAGTGGTTTCAGCTAGATGAGTGTTTTGTGAAAGTTTGGCAAGTGGGGGACCATAGATTGGAGCTCACTGTAGTACAACTTTAAAAATTGACTTTCAAATGAGAACCTGAAGTGCAACAGATTTCTTTCTTTTTTTTTTTTTTTTTTTTTTTTTTTTGAGGTGGGAGAAATCATTTCCTTACTTGAGGAAAAGTATTTTTATTGGCCGGGTACTCTCCCTGCCACCAAACCAGTGAAATGACAAAGACCAATACTTTATAGAGTCACCATCCTTCAGTGATTGCTCACCAAGGCTAAAGAGCATTTTACATGAAGGTCAGAAATTACACTGAGCAAAACATTGTAAGAATAACAGTCAGGATGAGAATACTAGTCGGAATAATCCAAATACAAAATTTTAAATCTAAAAGATTTTTATAAATGTGCAACAAATAAATCTTGAAATCAATAAAATAAGATATAATTTTTAAGTGCAAATAATTGTTCCAAAATGGAGAAAAGTATAACATTTTTTTTTTTTTTCAGTGAACAATGCACGATTTATCATGTTTGAATCATAAAAAGTGCAATTTTGGACATGTAAATGCTATATTTTTTATGCAGGTCACAAAGGCTGCACATTTAACATGTCAGTGTTATGAAGATAGAATACATGATATGTTATAAAATGAAATGTCGTGGAGACAGGATGTATGAAAAAGACAAAAGGATAAATAAATTACACACAGGAAGAATTCATCAAAAATAGATTTACTGAATTCGTTCCTTATCTGAAGATGTGTGTTAATCCAAACGAAACTTATAAAGCTTTCATTTTTTATGATTTGTTTAATTTGTTTTTCCTTTTGTCTTATCTATATATATATATATATATATATATATATATATATATATATATATATAAGACGTGTTTTAAATATTCTCTCCAGTGCTTTTTCTGTGCACATTTGAACTTTTCTTTTAATGATTTTGAACTCATTCCTTTTGTGATTTTTTTCCAAGGAATTCTGCCTTTTGGATCATTTTGGACCATTTGGAACTTATCTGTTGGATTGGAAATTTTTAATTCTACCGTGTTTGGATTTTACCATTCTTGGATTTTTCACCCTTCACCGGACTATCCATTCATGTGAAATCTTTTTATCATTTTTTCTTTTATCTCCTATTCCCCTTACCTCACCCTTTTTTTAACCAAGTAAGATCTGTGACTTACTTGTGGTTTCATTAAATACTTTTACATGCAAAATCTGATCCCGCATTTTGCTAATTCCTGCCCTCTGATGAGAAGGAGAGTATTTCTTCGAAACTCCGCGGATTAAGGACTATCCACTTATCTTGTGCTTCCTTTTTAAAATTAAATAGGTTTTGAACTCTTTTTCAAGATGTTTTTTAACATGTTTTATTAATCATTTGTTCATATATATATATATATATATATATATATATATAAAATTGTAAATAATAAATATTAGTTATTTTGAAATAAATAATATATAGTAATAAATAAATGATATATAAAATAATATATCTATATATTAATACGAGAGCGTGTGTGTTCTTTTGTGTGTCACACTTACATTTGGGTCGTTTAATTTTTATGTTCTATTTTTTGTCATAAATAATTTTACCAAAAATTCTTCATAAATTTTGATTTCAATTATGGCTGAAGAAACTCAAGTTGTTTTATACATATATATATATATATATTTTCACATATAAGTTTTTATTTTAGTTTTGATTCAAGCTGATGCACCAAAGTCATATGGATATATTTTTTTTTTTTTTTTAAATAGCAACTTTATAATATATAAAAATCGATAGAACATTATAATATATACGAAATCTGCAAGAATTAAAATATATTTAAGCCTACTTTACGACCAGGCTTTACCGGGTGTTGGTGGTAGCTCAGAGAAATACTTTTGCAGTTTTAATAAAGAAGCTACAATAATATCAGAGCGTCTATTCACACTGAACATCTACAGAATGACAACATCAATATATTACATATGAATGAGTCCCCTGTGGAATTTCCACAGGTCCCGCTAGTAAAAATTATTGAAAATAGTTTTAGCGTTGATTAAAAACAGGAAAATTATTTTTATACGAGAGAAAAAAAAAGTGTGAATAGCTTTACTATTAAATCAAACATGGATTTAATATTATAACACGATGCAAATATTTTTCCGATTTTTTGGATTTATGTGATTATGCCCATATATTTTTATTGGTTCCCTAACAAAAGAAGGGTAGACCTGTAAATTCATCTTTGTCCGTTTGCACTTTTCTCAATAACTATGCCTAGGAATTTAAAAAAATTTTGCCCAAACATTAAACATGATACGAGTAAAAAAGTAACAGAACAGATTTTCCCAGAAAACTCCAGTTGCTCCTGTAGGGGTGCCTTTTGGGTTAAAATGGCTAAAATTGAGACTTTTGTGCTTATTAAAACAAAATTGATGCCTTGGATTTTTATAAAACTTTCTGAAAAGTTGTAACTAACTGATTTCTATATAATTTTGTTAGTCTATACTTTGCGATAACTCTTGGGTGTTCCCCAGGGCTATTTTAGGACTAATAAAAATACTCCATTTTTGGGACTATTTTACCATATTTGTCCAAAATTCTGTGTATGTCTATTTAACAGTTTTGCATGGTGTTGAACTCAAATTTAAATGTTAAGGCCTTGAGGACTTTTGGGGCTAAATGGGGGAGGGGGGGGCAAATGATGAATTTAGTCATTTCTTTTTTTGCACAGTGCAGAACTCAAATTAACATATGTTAAGGCCTAAAATCCTAAAATTGTACCGTTTGTTGATTTTTACCAGAATTTAACATCCTCTGGGGACTTTTGGGGCTACATGAGGGGGCGGGGGAGGGGCAATGCTGAACTTAGTCATTTTTTTTATGCCTCGTTCACTGTGCACTCACGGGGGACCATGCTTCATTTGTTTTCTTTTTAAAGTTAAAAAGTTCCTATTTTTCTGAAGAGTCAGTGTAGGAAATACTCAAAATTAATGATTGTTTCTGCGCTATGAAACAGATAATGTCAACAGTGGATGTTTTGACATATTGAAAAATAATAAAATTTATCATTTATTTGTATATGCACTGCAGTCACATTTAACATACATCGAGCTTTATAAAGAAAACGTCGCAGTCCACAAGAGCCATGAGAGCCAACAAATCGGAAGTCCAAGACTCAAGTTTGCATACAGGGTGAAAATACAATTGAGAAAGCATATTTTTCTCATAAGTATATACCATATATTTCGGCGTATAAGGCGACCGTCAAATAAGACGAGGTACAAAATTGGAGCAAATTTTAATAATTTATCATATATTGGTTGTATAAGACAACTGCTAAATCACGAAACCATGTTTGTTTAGCCTAGGCTAGAGATTGCAACACCCAGTATCTTACGAAATTAAAGATGATTTAACTTTAAGGGTCGTCTTATATGCTGAAATATGGTATATAAAAAATTAACTGAAATTTTTAAATACTTTCAGATTACAGAATGTATTATACTGTCACATCAAGGTCTATATAAATATTAGTATCACTATTTATAAGACAATCCCAATCAGATAATAGAAAAAAAAAAAAAAAGCTCAATATATAAGATAGGGCAATAGTATATGAGATTTTGGAGTTGTTATAAATTTAGTAAATTAAAAAAAAGAAAGAAATATTTCTTCTAATGAGATGAGCTATTTGTTGAAAATCCATGGATTAAGGAAAAACTTTACAACTTTGTATTCTTGTTGAATAATAAATTTCTTGTAAATTTTTTTAATTTACTAAATTATACCTCAAATTTTCACACGCACATATATATATATATATATATATATATATATATATTAGTTGGGACGATTAATTGGAATTGCAAAAAAAAAAAAAAAAAAAAAAAAAAAAAAAAAAATCGCAAGATTTGGGAGTATTGGAAAAATTAATGCTTATTTTCCAATGCCAAAACGATTCTTGTCTTTTTTTTATTTGTT
>NC_136513.1:78783457-78848457 GCF_053919585.1 Euprymna scolopes | reverse complement strand
TCAACAGATATGTATGCTAATTCATATACGATAACTTTTTAAATACTAATTTATATTCACGACTGGAATGGTGTTGGTATAAATAGGGTTATCTCCCTTTTTCTTCTAAACAATTAACTTTGTTCTTCATGCCAATCAGCTTTTGATTTCGCAAATTTACCCATTCGATTGATCAAGCAGAATTGCTTTGACCAATCAACATTAATCTGCGTATGCTAGATGCAAAATTCTTTGTTCATCCACTTTTGATTCAGATTACAATCCAGACAACACAACGAATTTCCTCCTTATTTTGAATGTGATTTACTTAAAACAATTCAGAGAACTGTCTATTTCTAATATTATAAACCTATTTCATAATTGGTCTCATTTAAAGCTGCAAAATACAATTAGTTTTGCAAAACGCTTTGTTTAATACTAATATTGTTCTTTTATCTCAGTCTTTGACACTTTCTTTTACCAAAAGCAAAAATGGCCAGGTTCCCAAATACAGCTAGGTCACCTAGAAAAAAAAAAAAAAAAAAAAAAAAAAAAAAAAAAAAAAAAACAGCAAAACACAAAGGCCAGATCATTAAAAGCAACCAAACCGTAATGGTTAGATAAAGTATTTTATCTCAACTACTGTTGCATTAAAAGTTTCCAGATGTGCACCAAGCATCTTTTTTCATTTTGAGAAATATTTTACAAAACACAAGTTTATTAATACCGTTTTTTTTTTTGTTTGTTTTTGTTTTAACTTCTTTACTGAAAGATGAGTTTTGGAATTTTATTTACATTAAACAAATCCATTTTCTGTCAGACACTGCTATACTATTTTCCAGAAATTGCCAAAGCAAATCAACCACAAGTTTTACAAAAGTATACTTCAAGTTAAAATATAGTAAATGTACACAATCATTACCAGCATCTTTTTTTTACCCCTCCCCATTCACAATTTATAAATCGTGACGGCTTTTAAAACATTCTTCTTCCATAACTAAAATAAGTCTCTTTAATTCTACTTTATCATTAGTAGCTGGCCTCCATCGATCAGAGAAGGCCCTGGCAAGGGGCATCCTTTGGATGCTAGCCTGAGCAGTTCGATATGAAGGGCAGGCTGCTGCCCCCCCCCCCCTTCCATATCACTGATGAATCTAAAGTAACAGCAAGGCTGTTACAGTTTGGCACCTATACTGACACACAAGTGCTGATAGAATAAACTTGTAGGCAACATCAAAGTGCCTTAGGGACTCTTCATTCTTCCTCAAGCTTTACTCCGGAAGCCTTTCCCATCTATAGGTAGTCCACAAGGCAGGGAAGGTTTGAAATTAGGGTTTAACTTCCCTTAAATAGACTGCCTTCCAGAATTGACAAGCTCCATCTACCTGAAGCAACTGGTTATGGTGTCAGTGACCCACCCACTCCCTTTCTTTTGTCAGTAGCAATAGGGAAGTACATCTAAGCCAATTAGATTGCAATTTGTTTGGTATTGACATTCATTTATCATCATTATTACATAAAAGTATTAGTTTACTAGCAGGGAAACCCAATGTTGCCTGGGATTAAATAAGGATCAATAAATGTTCTACATTTCAAAACTTTCATTGTCATCGAAATCCGTGAAATCGTCCATTTTTTAATTAATTAATTGCCTACTTTAGTCAGGGACTCACCGCCATGCACCAAGATGAAGCTTCACATAGCTTTCTGCAGTGAGAGTCCACAAGATATTGTAGTTTACATTGCACTGTAGAGAACCTACTGTTGATTTTATGAAATTATTTTTATACATCACGGCTGGAATTAAAGTTTAAAATGCCAAAGTCAAGCTTCATGATTCGATTGTGCTCTAAACACAAATATTCATTTTGAACACACCCCTATCTAATCGAAGAACCTACTGTTGATTTTATATGCTGGGGCCTTCTGCTTGTGCAGTGATAAAGCTTCTCAAATGCACTTGTGATGTTAGGCTGCATGGCTTTAAATTTGGTCAAAATCTAACTATTCTTTCTTTAACGGGATTTTTTTTTTTTTATCGAGTTTTGATACTTATCAGAGGCATTCCTATACAAAACCTATCTAAGAACACTCCCAGAAACAAAAGTACATTTGTGTGAAATCTCATAAAAATCTGTCCAGCCGTTTTGGAATCCATCAGGAACCAACTCACACACACAAATTTATATTTTATATATATAAGTAGATATTATCTCTATATCTACTTACATATAAAAGGCATTGTGTGTGTGTGTGTGTGTGTGTGTTTGAAATTAATGTTTCTATTTAGAACACAAGTGAACCGTGATACTTGACTTTTACATTTCAAACTAATTCAAGCTATTAAAGAAAAATAATTTTATAAAATTAACAGTAGGTTCTCTGCAGTGCAATGTAGACTACAATGTATTGTGGACCTAGTAACTCTGGTGAGGCATGTGAACCTTAATCCTGGTGCACAACGATGGTTCGCCAACTAAAGCAGGCAACCAATCGATCCGATTAAAAAAATGGTCAATTTCACCGATTTCGATGACAATAAAAGGATAGAAGTTTATAGATTTGTTTATCATCATTTAATCCCAGGCAACGTCGGGTCTCGCTATTTGTTCATATATATATATATATATATATATATATATATATATAATTTTTATGACTAATCCTATATGGAATAAGCTCATGAAATTCTTGTTATTACAAATAAGCAGAACACTATAACCATCATCCGTGATGTATTCAAGTGAAACCTGGCAAGTGAGGGTTGAGGATGTGGGTTGCATGGAGAGAAATGACACGAGAAGGATGCAATGGATGTATAATGCAGGTCTTAAAAGATCGGCTCAGTTCTGGAGATCTAAGAGGAAGATTAAATCTGGACAATATAAGAAGACATGTGCAGAATAGTAGACTTCAGTGATATAGCCATGATGAGTGAATGGATGAGAGTTCTTGGGTTTGTAGGTGTAGAACAGTTGAGGTAGCAGGTTCAGTTCAGTGAGGAAAGGCAAGGAAACCTAGGAAGAAGATATAAAAATTGACCTCAAGCAAAGAGAGAATAAATAAAAACTTGGGACCATCTCTAACAATTGCACTCCCAAAACAAAGATGACAAAAATCGATACAGTTGATGAAAATACGAAACGGCAGCTACAAAAGCATGAAATGAAACACGAAACTGTTCTACCCCCCAAATCTTGAGTATATTTACCTCCTCTACAAAAGGTTAGACACAAGAATAGGTATGATTTTGAAGAGCTAGCACACTTTGGCCTACAAAACAATGCCTGAGCAGCCTTGTCAGCATTCCTCTTTAGGGTCACCTCAGGTGATTAACAAGAAACTAATCTCTTCTCAAAGACGAGATAAAAACTGGGAGGATCGATCTCCTGAGACCGAACAGAACAAATACCTCAGCTCGACAGAGCAGAGTGAGAAGAAATCCCAACAACCCACCCTTTGTCGGACTGAACGTTGAGAATGTACCCTCGACTGGTTCAGTTGTTTTGTTTCATGGCATATCAACTCTTTTCAGATTACGTAATCCGAAATCGGGTAATTTTGAGAAAAAGAAAAGTTTTATGCTCCAAGTTCTTTATATCTTCAAATATTTATTATGAGTGCTTAGTTTGGTTGTTTTGTAGAATAAAATTGTGGTACTTGTGTATTTTTGGTACCCTGCTGAAATAATATTTCGAAAGCCATTCTTAACATGGGGAGGGAAGGGTGTTTTGTAACTCTGTGCTTCCACCTAACAATTTAAAAAAATAAAAATAAAAAAATATCATGAAACTTGCATTTAACCTGAAAAACAATTTAAAAATAATGCAGTGCCAAAAATACATAAGCACCAAAATTGTTGCCTTTGGCTTTACAGAACATGATTGTGTTTTGCAAAGGGAAAGGGGAAAAAAAAACACACACACACACAACTTCATTGTTTGGTGCATTTAAGTTGAGAAGGTGTTATCTTCAGACAGCCTAATCTGGTAGTACCAGAGGAATGAAAAAGTGTTGCGTAAAAGTTATGAAGTTGCTCAAAATAAACTCCTGCTCCACTTAAGTTTTTTTTTTTTTTTTTTTAAAGTCAACGTTTGAGAAACTCTGCATTAATGGCATCGCAGTACCAACATAAAAAGTCCTGTTTAAATTAAAGACAAGTCAACAATTATCACTGCTCAATAGATTAATATTCCATAGAAATGCAGACTCTAAAAATAAAACAATGTCCACAATGGCAGTGAAACGACTTGTTTACCGAAACATTTCTAAAGAATCGTTAATGTTGAGATTGCAATGAAGAATTACTGCCCCCCCTCCTCCCGAGCCTCATTGCATACAACCTCTTTATTGAGAGAGCAATTAATTCCCGGCCTAAATTGTTAAGTATGTTAAGTATGTAACTGACATAAATGATATTGACCAATTTTGTATTGGTAACTAAAGAAAATGAGGAGGGGGGGTGACCTGTTGTGTCAACCACTGAACTCTGATATTTTTTTTTTCATGAGAAAACATTTAGAAAATCAATTAAATGTACGAATATTTTTTTTTTTTAATTCAAAACTGGGGGTGGGGATGGATGGGGCAGCTTTGTCCGTCGTAAAATTCGCTTAAATATGATATTTTAATTTGTCCAGATTTCGTATATATTATTATAGAGTTGTGATTTCAAAAGTAAAAGTATTTGGGTGCCATCAGCTAGAATTGAAACCGAAAGCAAAACAAGCATTCAAAGTTGGTGACTTACCCACTGTACCAACATGACACACATATGAACTGATTAAAAATAAACTAAGATCAATATACAAAGTTTTTAACGATTTTTTTTATTCAATTTTGACCCATTTTTTTGGACTCCTTAAAAACTAGTTTAACCAGCAAAGGACTCATAAATAAACGGCCCATAAAAAATCCAATCATTTGAGGCCCCTAGCACTGCTCTGCGACTTTTTGTTTCCGAAGAGATAGAGTTTAAAAATATGGAGACAGACGGAGACATAGTGCCTTTTATATATGAGATTAGTTTGTCCACTATATCTTCCCTTCTCTCTCTCTCCAGCTATGGTTTAAATAGTATTAATAGTAGTGGTGATATTCACTAGTGTTTCTAATAAACTATCCTAATCTTGTTTTAGAATTATGTTACCATTCATTTAATGAACAGAGTAAGAGAGTGACAAAAACAAGGGTGATCAAAGCTGTATAATAAAAGCGGGGTGGGGTTGGGGAGAATCAATTAACACACAGTGAGAGAGGATGAGACTAATAAATAACATAGTAAAAGATGGGTCACTAGTTAAGGTAGTTGCAAATGACATCTTAATTAGAATTCAGAATGTATTTTATACCAATGTTTGAATTAAGAAAAAGTAAGCTTGCTGAGATCAGTTAAATATTGATAAAAAAAAAAAAAAAAAAAAAAAAAAAAAAAAAATTAAAAAAAAAAGAGAAAAAGAAAAAGGAAGATAAACTTCGTTTCTTTCTGCTTGCCATAACTCCCGGGGGTGGGGGGGATCACCAGTTTTATCTAGGGGAGATAACTAAAATCTCAATTTTTGCTAATTATCTTTGAAAAACTATCAGCTTACATTTTTGTAAATACAAAATACACCAGGAAGTAATCTATAGATTTTAATTTTACTGGCAATTTATAGTAAATAAATATTTATTAGTTCATCATTAGTACGAGCCATGGAAAATTAAGTTTTAATCAAAAATAAATGAATAAAAGCAACAAAAAGAATCGTTTTAGATACAAATGTTTTCAATTACAATACCCCAAAAAGTTCTGATTTTTTTTTTTTTTTTTTCAAATTCCAATTAATCATCCTAACACACACACACACATATATATATAAGTGAAAAAAATGACAAAAGACTACATTCCAAAGTTCATGATGTTGACCATCTTACAATTTATTCCTTTAGTTCAGTTGATATTTAAAATTCTTGACAGTACCTGTTTCGTAGCGCAAGAGTAATCAATAATTATATCAATTACTGAATCTATTTTGCCCTTAACTCATCAGAAGAAATAGCAACAATCAATTCGTTTAAAGGAAATTATATGTGTGTGTGACAACTTTTTTTAAACATTTTTCATAATTCTAGTTTACTCCTTAGATATGAAAACATTTTGATCAGATGTAGTAAACTCAAGTAATACAAAAATAAGTAGGTATATATATATATATATATATATATATATATATTATATATTAGTGGCAGCAAAAAGAAAGTCTGCACTTGTCATTTTTTTCAAAAACCGAAAATTTAAGCTAAATTGAATCTAGCTGCTTAAAATTCCTCTATAATTTTACCTGCTCATATGTGACTTGATTGAAGTATCCTAGTGTTCACATCAATTTAAAAATTAGCTTCAAATCAAGAAGGCAAAAAGTAACTCTGCAGCAACAAATAAGCTTAAAAACAGCTTAAAATATCCACTTTTTAGGCAACAAAGCATCTCTCATCGTAATTATTGTTGTAATTGAGAAATCAGCCACAAATTGAAATGTGATGAGAAAATAGTGAAAATAACTGCAAAAGCACCAAAACACTGGCAGTGTTCATGATGCCCCTAAATCTGGTCGTCCTAGAGTTACTTCTTACAGGGAAGACAATGCTATCAAGATCCGCAGCCAAAGAAACAGATTTGAAACGGCTCCCCAAATCAACAGTTTAATCTTGTTAAAAAGTGCTCTCTTTCTACAGTTAAGAACAGATTGAAGGAATTTAATTTGCAAGGTTGTGTTGCAAGACAACGATTTCTGTAAAGAACAGAAAGCTCCATCTGGAATTCGTCAGATGCAATGACGATCATGACTCTTCATATTGGTCGAAAGTGATTTTTAGCAATGAAAGCAAGTTCAATAGGGTAGGCAGTGATGGTAAGCAATACATCCGTGGAAGGAAGGATAAAGAATTTAATCGTAGGTGCACAGTTTCAATGCTGAAGCTGGTGGAGGTTCAGTTTTGGTATGGGGCATTATTAGTGCCAACAGTCCAGAGCCTATAGTTTGCTTGCAAGGTCGAATTAATTAAACCAAGTCCATTAATATATTGACTGAGCATTTTCTACCCTACTTTGGCCAGAATTTGGATAATAATCCCACTTCATGTAGGATAATGCTCCCATTCACACAGCTGGCAATGTCAAGAGATTCCCTGAAAAGCATGATATTCCGTGTTTGGATTGGCCTGCACAATCTCCAGACCTCAATCCTATCGAAAACGTATAGCATTACATCACGCAACAGCTACACAATGATAAAATTTCAAATCTGGAAGAACTTTGGACAAAAATTAAAGAGAAGTGGGATGCCCTTTCACCGGAGTATTGTCGCAGACTAATTCAAGATATGTCTAAAAGATTGCAGGTTGTCAAATTTCAGAAGGACTATGCTACTAAATATTAACTAGTTCATTGTGTTCCTGTTGTATTTGTCTTGCATTAATGTTCTAAAGTTACATTTAAATAATAATTTTCCATTGTGCAGAGTTTCTTTTTGCCTTCTTAATTTGAAGTTAATTTTTTAAATTGATGTGAACACTAGGATATTTCAATTAAAAGTCAAATATGAATAGATAAAATTATAGAGGAATAAAATGCAAATCAAATGAGGTATAGGTTATTTTAACAGTTACATTCAATTTAGTTTAAATTTGCAGTTTTTTTTTTTTAAATGACAAGTGCGGACTTTCTTTTTGGTGCCACTGTGTATAAGTTAATGTAGTTTTTTTTTTTTATGTGTGTTTATCTTAGGAACTGCTAAAATTTTAAGTCTATAATAAAATTTATAAACAAATACTATTTATACCGTTTCAAAATTCATCCTTTAATGGTTTGACATTTTTTCTTATTAGACAAAAGCTCACCTTGAAAATTGAAAGACTCACCACAATCAAAATAAATGAAACGAAAAAAAAAATTTTTTTTTAATTTAAAAAAAAAAAAAAAAATTATACATTGAATAAACTTTTGCTTGTTTATATTTTTTGCATTACAATTATCACATTTTCCACATTGAAAATAAACATTTTATAGATTATACCTGTTTTGTTTTCTTTAAAACAAGCCTCCCCCCCCCTCTCTAACTTAGTTATCTATGTACAGTTAAACTGATTCATGAACGACTTCAAAACTAGAACAATTCAGATTTCAAACAAAAAAATTCAAGGTAAAAAATACATCAGCTTTCTAACAAAATTTTGCTTCTTGAACCATGACAACAACTAAAGTATACTGTCTGATAAAACATTACCAGTTCTGTGAAGAGTTGCTAATCCTGTGTTTTTAAATCCAGCTCAATTTTTTTTTTTTTAATCAATGTGAATTTTTACTTTCTAATCAAAGTTTTTCTTAAAAACTGCTAAAATTTAAAATATATTACAAAATGTGTAGTAAAATGTACACTTAAGCAGTTCATAAATGTTCAGAATATATATTTACAAAATAAGGTTTTAAGTATTGAAAATACAAACTTATATTAACCCATTAATGCCTAAACAAATAGTTTATAATATAAATTACACCTGTCTGTTTAAAGGCATGCATGTATGTATGTACGTCTGCCTAAAACTTTCGACAGGTGACGGATTTTCACGAGATCAGTATCATTTTGAAGCTCAACCCTTCGAACGACAAATATCGAAAAATTGGCCAAAAACATTAATTCCTTTACCCTCAACTAAGCAGTGGAGCAGGGAGGGTCAGTTTTTTTGCTGACGTTTTTTGCAAGTCACTCAACCTTCACGTCAACGTCACATAAAAGGCATTATTTTGACCGCCCGTGACATTACAACTGCGATAAGCACATTGTAAGACCGTTTATTTGTTTGGTTTTTTTTTTCGCCTCTTTTTCCTCTGGCGTGATACAGGTTCGAGCCTGCTTACTACTCCTATGTTTTTGTTTATTTTTGGCTCAACCAACACCCTTACACACACCGCCATTTTCTTTTCCACCTTCACGTCACGGGTTTTAGTCTGTCTGCCTACTGCAACTTTTTTTGTTTTGCTCAACACACCTCCAAACACCCAGGCAATGCCGGGCACCTCGGCTAGTATATAATAATTAACAAATTAATCTTTTTATAGTGTTTTTAATCAGAAATAGGATTCCATTTTTGAAGAATTTGGTTTTAAAAAAGTTTTTCAGAACACGTTCTGTTTAAAAATAGTGAGTGATTCTATTGGATTTCTCTTGTTCCACCACTCACTATGCTAGTTTAATCTAATATTTCTTAATGCTTCAGTAAGCATTTCAGGAAAGAGCAACTCTTTACAGCATTGCCATCTAATTCACCAAGCGTGTACAAAAAAAAAATGTAAATTAGATAGCAAAATAAGTTACTTTACTTCTATATTTATCCATGAAGCTAATACAGGAGTAAAGAGACATTTTGCCATCTAATTTACATATGTGCTTATGGTTAGTAAAGACAGAAGTGAATTTGACTAATTAGTTTTAGCTATATAATACTGCAATAAGCTTCTTTTTTTTTTTTTATTAGGTTTCCTCAAACTTTCAATCTCTTCATTTCCTTTAGTCAAAAGTTTCTTACAAAATTCTTTTTCATTCCACATTCCAAAGAAAAAAAAAATAAAGAAAAAAATACATTTGTCTCTAAATTGTTTGGTGGGCTTCCACTATTCAATGAATTACATGCAAAATCTATTTCATAAAAAAATATGAATCAAATATTATGGCTTTGGAATCATGACTAACAATTATTTATATACAATATATATATATCATTGAATTAGCAAGGTTCATCCTCTCTAATGGTTATACACTGCAAATTCAATGAAGCCATAAAAATTGTTTAAGTTTAAAAGCTCTTTCACAAAAATTCCAAGTTTTCACTTTGTAATTCATATTTTATTTTGATTATAGTGAGCTTTTGTCTTTTTTGTTTGTGATCTTTTCTCTAGTTGACAGTATTTTGCTGTGCTAGATGTTAAATAGCCAACTATTTGAAATACAAGTTAACCAGTGGTTAAAAGTGAATTACCTTCAGCTTTCACTTTGGCTGAAAGAAAGAAAAACGACAACATTTTAAGCATTTGAAAATTTCTTTTCACCCATCAAATAAAAAAAAGTAAAAGACCCGTCACCAAATTGAAATAAAAAAATAAAATGATTTTGGTAGAACTTTGGAATAGAGGCTGCACTGTTAATCTTCATTCTTTTATGTATTTGGTGATGGTGTCAAAAGTAAAAAAAAAAAAAAAAAAAAAAAGATTCTCAATTACTCAAGAGAAACAAAATTACATTTTGTCCTAATTACAATTGTAAAATCAACACTAATTTACAAAGTCCTTATTCAGTTACCACTTCACGAGGTCAGTGTTAAACAAAAGATTGATTTTTAACCTGGGAATAATCCAGTTCCACTAAAAAGGATCATGCTGGATTAGGATGAAAATAAAAATTGCAACAATTCAGAAGATTTTCCCTCACCGATCAAAGGCAGAGGAGATAAAGTATAGTACCAGACTACACTTTGCTCCAAACCAAAAAGCCCAAAAGGTCACGTTTTTTCAGAATTGTCTGCATTTGTTCCAGTTCATTTGATTCATTAATCTAGTGGTCTTCATTAATTCGCTATTTTAATAACTCATTGTAATATAACTTTCTACCCAGTAGCTGCTTTCCAAGAACTGCAGGCTCAGTTCGCTCTTCCTACTGTTTTCTTAGTCTTTTTCAACGCTAAGGCCAATAAGCATCTCCTGCCTTTACAATAATCATCTTTCATTCATTTTAGCTCTTTACACCAAGTGGCTTCATGTATTGTCTGGAGGATTTCCAAGAATTTTTTTCTTTTAATATCCATTTTTATACAATAAAGATGGTGCAGCAAAGTGGATCACTTCCTGTGTGTATAGAAATAATTTGCTTTTAAATATTTTTTTCTGCTTAGTAGTTTCTACACATTATGCACTAAAACCTCAGATTTCTCAAACAGAATATAGAAGATAATCTTTTTTGCAGTTGTCAGCTGTAATCTGATTTTGACATATTTTGCAGGGAGGAGTCACTGTCTAGTATTTCGAAAAAGTTACCCATCTGATACTGACCAGGTTGAACATTGTTCAACTCTGGTGATCTAATGAGAACCTATGCAATAATCGATAACCTGCAGTCATTTCGAAATTTTCTTTTGTAAATAATTTTTTTTTTTAAACCATTGCAGCCTCTATGCTGAAGCCTTTCCAAAAAAAAAAAAAAAAAAAAAAAAAAAATTGTTTTATATTTAATTTAAAACCATGCAAATAATATGAATGCAAACTTAAAGGAAAAAATGCAAATTAAATTTTCTATGCAAATAAACTTAAGAAAACGATGTCAAAAAAAAAAAAAAAAGTCTAAATATGCTGACAAACAAAACATTTTTTCTCATTTCATGCTGTGTCTACTGTCAAACATTTTTTATCAAACGATTTCTAATCAAGGAGTTAAAAAATAGAAATTAAATGAGCAAAAATTCAAAAAAAAATTCTTTAAATATAAGGGATATAATTAATGTCAAGTGTCCTGCTTTTATGGACACAAAAATGCCCAAGCTAAGTTTTCATTAAGAGAAACGGTATACTAATTTGAAGTAACTTATTGATTTTCCATATTATTTGGATTCTTCAAACAACTGTTCTGTTCTTGAGTAATTTTCAAAACATTTTGCTATACATATATAGTATTAGGACGATTAATTGGAATTCGAGAAAAAAAATGGCAAATTTGGACATATCAAAATCAGTATCGGAAAAATTGGGCTATTTTCCGATGCCAAAACTATTCTTTTGTCTTTTTTATTTGATTTGGTTTAAAGCAAAATCTTCCATTGCTGCTAATAATGATAAAATAATAAATATTTATTGATTTCAAGTGCCAATAAAGCTAAAATCTATAGATATAGATTCCACAAGTGTAATTTTACGTTTACGAAAATATTTACATATTGATGTTTTTTTGTTTTTTTTTATGGAAATCGAGGAAAATACCAACTCTATAATTAAATATTTAGAGTTCTATAAAGAATTGGAATCGGTAATTGTATCGGAATTGGGAAAAATATTGGAATCGTCCCATCACTAATATATATATATATATATATATATATATATATATATATACATATATAAATAAATAAATAAATAAATAAAAGAAAGAATACTTTTAGATTAGAAAGATTCAAAGTTCGACAAGATACACCTGAAGAGGGGCGAAGGTTACATTGACTGAAACGTTGTGAAAATGACACTCAAGAGAAGACAGTAATCCAAAGAATTCAAATAATACGAATAACCTATCTTCATCCGAAATTCATTTCCGTCTCAAATTTTTTTTACTTAAAACTCCCAGCCATTCTTGGTTTTCAAGAAAATCTTCAATATAATTCACCAATTCTTGTAGTAATCGAATTACATTAGATTTATCTCCTGTTGATTCTTTTTAAATGCCGAGTTTTTTTTTTTTCTAAATGTTACTAAATGGAAACCCTCGTAATAAACCATCGATCACGTTATCAAACTTTGGTGGAAAAAAAAAAAAAAATCTATAAATCTGCGAGTTTTGCTTGTCCCCATTCATGTAATAACTTAATTACTCTTTCAGAACATATACTTGAATTAGAAGGATCACAGATCATCTACTAGATGAACGTCTAGATCCTAGCAGTTTAGCAAGTAAATAAAAATTAAATTTTTTCATTATTGATAATTGATTATTTATCTCCCTTCCACAGTGGGGAAAAGGACACTCGAAGGTTGGGAAAGTGGGGCTTGAAGCCACTTCTCTACAGGAAGAACACTCTAGCAGAACAAAAATTACCTGGATAGTTCCGTCAGCATTCCCCAGTAGGGATGCCTCAGGTGAAGTGTGCGAAAATCAATCTTGAGAAATAGACGTCTGACACAGAACCATACAGCACACTGACAGAGCTAGGCACCCCAGAATGCCCACGCTGATAACTTGTTATGAATAAGCATAAATAAACAGTCTGTTTTTCTTCCTAAATAACAACATTAAACTTTAATGATTTTCTGGAAACCCTGTTGTCACAAAATATCAAAAATTAAAAAAAAAAAAAAAAAAAAAAAAAAATTTACAAACAAAAATTTATTCGTAAGTTTATCAAAATCACCAAAAGCACATTTACATGCATGTATGTAAGAATATAAACATTTTAAGGTAAAGTTGTACGAGGTGACAAATTTTTTTTATTTTTTTTTTATATTCCTCCTATATCACAGAAATCACTTTGCTGCTAACATTTCCTCCTTAAACAGTCAATATATTATCTCACTGCACAATTATTTTGCTCCTAATGTAACTACTGCTGGAAGTCGCATACCTATTATATTACCTAGCATCTCCTCTCCTCTCTTCTGATGAGAAGCATTAGGCTCTGAAATATCATGGTATAAAGAGTTACTTATCCTACACCCCAATTGATGTATCATTCATGAATAAATCTATATTCAGTATATATTTTTGTATTGTCATTTTATTATTTCATTGATACTCTATGTGAACAAAATTTCTTTCTTAAAACTGCACGCCTGTCGAACTGTACTCTGTTTGCCTGCTTTCCAGCTGACTACAATATGGTTGTCTTCAAGTCAAACGTAAACAAGTTCTTGAGCCGTTCGACTTAAGTTAACAAATTTACTGAATTTCCATTACTAACGATTACTTTATTGTCCAGTTGACTACTGTACATTCTTTAACCCTTATCCTCGAGTGGCCTTTAAGCCTTGATAAGTGGAGATGCCAATGTAAAAAAAAAAAAAAAAAAAAAAAAATGATCTCCAAAACAATTTCTTGAAATTTGCATTATGCCAATAAGTCTCGTCTTAAAGAAGCGATCTTATTCTTATAACTCCCAAATATATATCAAGTGTTATATTTCCAACAAGAAAGATCAAAGCTTTTATCATACATTTCCGGAGAATAATTATTCGCCGCAAAAAAGAGCCCTGATCAAAATGGCTTTAAGGGGGGAATGCCCTTTTCTCTTCCCTGCACCCTCTTTCTCAGAGAAGAGACGTTGCGAGCCTGTCTCTGTTTTATCGTTATTTTCATGGCAAGTGCTCGTCTGAGCTCCAATCTACAGCCCCCCCTCCCTCGTTAAACATTCACGAGAAACACTCGTTTGGCTGTAACCACTATCAATAATTTCCTACACTCTTTATCTGTGCTTAAACCTAAACGAAGATTACATGAAAAAAAGCTTCTTTCTAAGAACTGCACACCTGTGGAACTCTCTTCCATTTACCTGTTTTCCAGCTGACTAGAATATGGCCATCTTCAAGTCCAATGTAAACAAGTTCTTGAGCCGTCCCCCTTAAGTAATCCAATTTACCAAATTTACACTTCTAACAATTACTATGATATTGTCCTTTTGACCACTGTACACTCTTTAACCCTTATCCTCGAGTGGCCTCTAGGCCTTGATAAGTGGTGATTTCCTTTGTAAAAAAAAAAAAAAATTTCTTTAAATAACATTTCACATGGAATTGTCAATATATGCATTCACAGGACACAAATATGGCACAGACAATTAATTAAACTCGAGGGACAGCAACACAACATATTCATTGTTAGATTGGAGTTTGATTAATGTGAATGCAGATTTGGAGTTGGGCAATATTGGAAGTTAGAAGAAAGAGGATTATATTTTAAAATCATGTGATGTAGCCGAGTGCTAAGCCAAGGAATAGTCTATCAAGAGGATCAACTTTCAAACAAATTTATAAAAACAAACGTCTACCTTGATATGCAATATTGTCTTCAATGATTACTCTTTCGAACACGACGTTCACTAATTGTTTGATGGTAGCAGCTGCAGTGTTGATGGTGGTACTGTCTTTTGTGAAATGGAGTCGGAAACACAACACCAATGCCTGCAGAGATAAAAAAAATATATTTATTTTAAAATACTTTAACCTTTGAAAGATTTGTTTGTTTGTTTTTTAATTGATCTATATTGTTAAAGATAAAAATGTAATTTGCTTCAATTTCTTTGCAAATATAACTATTCCTGCTTGGAATATTTTTCATAGTGACAATATCTTTCATTTCTGCAATAAATGAAAACTACAAATGAAAGTCATTTTAACGCTTATCAAGTTACATCTCCAAAAGAGAAAGTAGTGTCTGGGAGAATCTGATGACAAAAATACTACAAGACCATCCTTTAAAAGTCTAGACAAATCATTAGATTTCTTCAATCAGGTCAAGAATATTTAGAGTATTCAGTGATTATTTACAATTACGAACAGGTCATATTCGCAAAAGCACAAATTGAAGTATTTTTTTTTAACTAAGACAAAAATTTAGAATTTTTAGTCATTTTAATACTAAACCCTGTGTATTGCTTTATTGCAGGTCAATATTTTTTTAAATTTTGAAATTGTTATCAAAACACAGAAGTGAAATTTGATACACTGAAAGAGCATATCAAGGTGCCTTATTTCCCTGGTTTTGTGGAATTTGAACAAATATTTTGAAAATCATGCTAATTTTTCTATTTTCTGGTAATTTTAAGTGTGTATCACTTTATTGCAGGTCTCTCAAAATGCCTAGAAAGGGTCGATTGACAGCTAGTGAAAAGGAACATGCTATTGCAGGCCTTGCAGAAGGTTTATCTCTGGTAGATTTAGCCAAGGAGCTTGAAAGAGATTGAAAAACATTGTCTTCATTCATTGAAAATCCAAGCAGCAAACCAAGCTCGGACAAAAACAAGTCAGTTTCTTCTCATGATGTTAGAAACCGTCGCCGTCAACTTATCAAGCAGCCGGGCAGCAACAGTGCTGCTATATTTGACAAGGCTGGAATACCTTCTTTGTCCAGAAAGACACATTGCAATGTCTTAAACAAAATAGCAAGAAGCATTAAGCCCATAGCAAACTCAGAAGGAAAAATGTTTGGCTTGGACTCAGAAATGCATGAAAACCAACTTTGAAAACGTTCTTTTCACCGATGAGGCCAGAGCAACCTTTGATGGACCAGATGGGTGGGCCAAAATTTGGAGTTCTCTTGGATTCCCTACCCCTCATTGATTCAGTCATCAACAGGGAGATGGAGGTGTCATGTTTTCGACTGGAATAATCTGCGCTGAACTAATTGGATCATTTAGAGTGCCAGAAGATGTCAAACTGACAAACCAGTCTTATATTTCATTTTTAAATTAGCACTTATCATCATGGCTTGATGACCTTCCATTGGTGCAAATTGATTTTTATGCATGACAATGTGCCATCCTACTCAGCTAAGTCATTAGTAGAGAAAATTTGATGACATGGCCACCTTGTTCTCCAGATATAAACCCAATTGAGCAGCTGTGGTCAATAATAAAGATGAAAGTTTATGAAAGAGCTGTTCAATTTTCATCAAAGGATGAACTTTGGAAGATTTTGGAAGCTTGCTATAGCATCACATCATCTCAAATCCGCCGATTGACATCATCAGTTGACAAGAGGCTATTAAAAGTGATTTTGAAATATGGGAGTTATGTTGATAAATAAATATTTCCTTAAACAAAATGTGAAATTAGTTCTTGTTTTTGGATTTAGAATATTGTTTTATTACCAAAAATATACATTTTTAGACACTTGAAATAAAGTGATACACATTTAAAATTACCAGAAAATAGAAAATATTTGCTCAAATTCCACAAAAATCAGGGAAATAAGGCACCTTGTTATGCTCTTCCAGTGTTATACCAAATTTCATATCTCTGCGTTTGATAGCAATTTCAAAATTAAAAAAAATATTGATCTGCAATAAAGCAGTACACAGTTTAAATATATCCATTATCAGATGGAGTTTGATCTTGATAGTTCGAATTGAGTTGTCTCACTCTTATTTATTTAACATAGCTGACTAAAGTCCCATGTTTCGCTTTGCCATAAAAATTTGATTTTTTAGTTAAAAAACCTACTTTATCAATTTACGTGATTTTTCATTCTGTCTTCATTCTATGACAAGTACGCACAAAGATTATTCTGTTTTGTTTTAATAAGTGTAATCCCTATATATATAAAATGAACTCATTTTTCCCCCTTCTGATTTTGACCTTAATAGAATTAAAAATCAAGACATTTCATGCAAATGTAATACGCACAAACTGCAGCACAATATCTGAGGTGTGTTATAGACCTATTACCTATCCACTTCCTCGATAATCGTAGATTCCTATATTCTACCTGCTGAGAGTTCACTGCCAAAATCGATTAAGATCAATGGAAGTGGTAAAATTTTTTCTCTCTAATAAATTCCTCCTTCCCCACTACCACTTAACATTGTTGCGAAATCGTCCACAAGAGACAGTTACGAAGGAACACTGGTTTGGGTTTTCTTTACTTCGTAGTTACTTAAAAAAACTGGAATGGAATTTTAATTCTACTGGGTGAAACGCACCATGGAGTTAACCGAATCGAAGAGCTATTTATGCCATTTTTTTTTTTTTTTCGCTTTTCATTGTGTTTTTTTGTTTTTATTTTTCTGAACACGTCCATTTTTTTCCCTGATTTATGCTTTTTTTTTCAGATTTCTTTTTTAAAGAAGTTTTACGTTTGTTTGCTGTTTTTTTTTTGTTTTTGTTTTGCCGATTTTTTAAACCATCGTTTTTATTTTTATATTTAAACAGGGTTATTACTTTGCTTATTCTTTACTTTACCCCCCCCCCTTACACACACCTCCAAAGAACCGGGAAACGCCAGGTACCCCCACTAGTTCTAAATAAACACAAGTTAGTCAAGGAGATCTTTCAATGAATCTTTGCTGCATAATGGATTCCATAAAAGAGTGTCACTCAAGTTTTGACTTACTTTTTCAGGAGTAAGCAAACTAATGACTGCTCTCTTAAAGACAGAAGGTACCTATAGAGAGTTTGGTGTTTCTTTCCGCTAGTGTCCAATACAACTCGTAATATCCTTGTGTATGTGCAGTTAAGTGATGTCTCGTCAATGTCTAAGTTATCAAGCTGTAGAGCACGACAGATTTCGCCATGACTAAACGTTCCTGAGATTGCCAGAAAAATAGAACTTCCAGATGATGTGCTGGCCATCAAAGGATTTTTCCATTGAAAGTTAGTCATTGCAATGTTGATCTGCATTTATCACTGCACAGGTCATGATCGTCTACTCTTTGTCTTCATCAAAATCCACTGCTTAATTTTGACACTGCCCATCATATCAATCATGCTTTCTCAATTACTGCTGCGACAAAGCAATATTTAGACTTAAAACTCCCGTGTCCTATAATGCAGGAGATAGCATACTACCGCTTTTAATCTGAAGCCAAATCCACGGCATCCCACACATTTCTTTCATTTACAAAAAAAAAAAAAATTTCTTGATAGTCTGCTTCCAGTTCATTTTTCTTTTCTCCCTTTTTCCAGTTAGAAACACTTCATTGGCCATTCTCTTTGAAGCCACCCACTCTTAAGGTATTTCCAAGCCAGCCTAGACAGTTTGGTTAGTGCACTTTGACTTCTTAGTTGAAAATTTGATTACTACATTGGATCCCTAGAATCTTTCTAAAGCACTTAGAATCAAATGTATTTCCGCTTGAGATGCCAAGTTTTATTTCCATATAATAGTGTGAGCATGATGATGTTCCTTCCAAATACAGGGTGACCCCCCCCCCCCGCCCAAGAAAAACAAAAGCTAAATGGAGACCATCTAGAACACATGCTGTAGAACGGAGAAAAAAAAAGCCAAAAACCCTAGTGTTTTGATGTGATGTTTTGACTATAATAAACTAGTTATGACCAAAGTTTAATTTCAATCGTCGGACAAAACACTAAGAAACGGGGCCTAATTAGAGTTGGGGCCCCGTTTTTTTTTGGGGGGGGGTCACCCTGTAAAAATCATAGCTCAAGTTTAAACCAAGTAACAATGCTTTATTTTGAGGGATTTAAAATAACACTTTATTTCTCTTCCAATTGATAATTATTAACCATTTAAATCATGGGACATAAAAACTCTTCAGAAAAACAGACTTGCAACCAGAATAAATATTTCTTCTAGCTGAAAAACGTGTTCAATTTAAGGTCCAAAGGCCCATCCATTTCTGAGATCAACAGAGACCAACCAAACCTTTGTCTATTTTACTGGCAAATATAGTATCATTTGGAGTAGGTCCCACAGCAGAACTACTTGAGAATTATCAGCTGTTTTATTTATGGGCATAAAAACTGGTTGATCAGAATGTATTATCTGGAGTGAACATTAAAATCTTCACCCAAATTTAGTGCTTGATTTAGACACTGGTCATCGTGTCAATTATGTGATCACAGTCACTGCTGTAACACACAAATTTTCCTTCCAAACTAAAAAAAAAATAATAATCACAGCTTAAGTTTAAAACAAGTAATGTTTTGAGAAGTTTGAAATAACATTTTTGTTTCTGTTCTAATTGACATTTATTAGCTGTTTAATCATTGGACATAAAAACTGAATAATGAACAAGTATTATCTAGAGTTAATATAAAAAAATCTGTAGAATTTCAAGTCATCCGCTATCTCAGCATAAACACCAGTTTTTAAGCAGCCATAAGAAAACTAACCAATTTCTTGGGTGGTCTTTTCTTTTAACTAAAAGTGTTTCTCACTGCAGATTTGCCGTTCATAGCATTCATCTATATACTTGTACTTGAGACAATATTCATTCAACATGCTTCTCCTATAGAACACTGTATCCTGGATGAACACAGACTATGCACAACAACCATCGCAGTAGAGATGGTAATAGGCAGCCAGTCTTAGGACCAGAGGCAAACACCATAAACCTGTGAGCCAGAGCTCAATCCAATATCTTGATAGAGGGCAACCATGCCTTCAGTTGGCCTCTCAAACTTCTTCCAACTTTGGAGTGATTTTGAAGCTATTGCCTCATGAATGACCTTTAGTGGGTTGAAGTGCACAGCATGGCCAAACCATTAAGTCTTCTTTTTATAAGAGATTGGTTCTGGGAAATAATTTTGCAGCACGTCTCAACTTGGATAATGGAAATAAAATAGCGCCAGCGGATCCAGAGAAATTTGGCAGAGGTTATATTGGTCAAACACTTCTAGCTTTTTGAGATTCCGAGCTCTCCTTTCGCAGCCGTAAAGAATTTATGTACTCTTAACAGAGGACTTAGAAGCTATGACCAGCCCTTTTCCTATGGCGATGGAAATCACAAGTGACTGAAGTATGCTGAGGACTCAGTAGTAGACAGATCTGGATTGATTGCCGTGACTCTTGATGCGGCAAATACACTTGGAACCATCATAAATACAAGATATGGCATTATAAATGTTTAGCAAAATGGTATAATATATGACAAAAAAAAAAAAAAAAAAAAAAAAAAATCTTTCCTACCTTAGCAAGATGATCATGCTGGACCACAGAATTAGTTGTAATTAAGAGCAATGCAGTCTGTAACAATTTTAATTCTTCCGTTCCTGTCTCCATCAGTATCCATAACATGTTGATAATATTCTCTGCAGCTGACTAAAATAAATAAATAAAAAAAAATGTTCATTGGATTTTGTTTATCTCATTTTAGCATGAATATCTGCATGTATTGGGATGGTGCATAACTGTGGCTTAAAAAAAATTTTAATTCGTTGGGGGTATCTTGAGTGTAAAGTCATTGTTGCAGTTCCAAGCAAAAAGAACAGCAGCATAAGTCCGATTAGAGAAGCTTTCCCAAACAAAGAATTAATTCAGTCAGATTTAGGCTACTGACAAAACTCCAAATATCTCGAGCTGTGATTCTTACCATGTATGCTTGTGAATCTTGGACTGTATATGCTAGACATGCCAAGAAACTTAACCATTTCCATATGACCTGCCTCCATAGATTGTTAAAAATCAAGTGGCAAGACAAGATACCAGACACAGAGGTTCGAGTCCGGTCAAACCTTGGATCATTACACACCATGTTACAGCAGTGCAAGGTTTGTTGGGCAGATCATGTATGCTTGCATGCCTGATTCAAGGCTCTCAAAACAACTCCTTTACGATGAACTGTCTAAAAGAAAAAGACCCGCAGGAGGACAGCAGAAACAGTTCAAGGACAATCTGAAGGTCTTCCTCAAACCTCAATGAAAAAAAAAAAACTAACCCTAGAAAGATATTCCTAGCATGCTGCAACTCACAAAGAGGCTAGACTTGCTGAATCTGCACGCAATGAAGAACGCAAGAGAAAACGTGACATTAGAAAAGACAGAACAAACATCTGATATGGAATTATCCCACAGCTGTTTAACATGCAGGAAATACTTGAGAGCGTGAATCTGTCTAACAAGACATCTTCAAACCCACAGAAGGATTGCATGATCACAGTCATCTTCGCAAGCGATGGACGAACATCATTATCTGGATTTTTTGGACCACTGTTCTCATCTTGAGTTCACATTATGAGAGTGTTATTTGTACAATGTTTGAATTAATGTAATCTCCAACGTTTTGCAGGCACATCTTGTTAAACTCTGCAATCTTTATGCTGAATGGAAGCCTTTATTTTATCAACGGGGTTAGAATGCTTTTATTCCATCAGCAATAATCAGGTAGAAGATTTAAGTAATTCGCAATTGTATTCTTAGTATCACCTGCACTGAAGATTGAACCTTCAATCTTCAGAAGACTGTCACTTAAAACAGTTTTACTTAGTACTTCATCCGTTTTGCCACAGGTTTTTATGGATAACACACAAGATAAGAACAGTCGTCCAAATAATTCAAATATTACAAAGTTTCAGAATTTTTACCGATTTATCGCAAAAAAATAAAAATAAAAATAAATAAAAATAAAGCATCAAAGCAATATAAATGTTTTGAGCTTTTTTTTTTTTTCTTCCAGAAGATTAATCTGAATTTACCAATGGATTTCTATTGTAAAACTATAAAATTTATATCAGGTACAACCTAAAGCAATAATTATTTCCCTTGGACCAAAGAAGGGAGAATTATCGCCCTTGAAAAGAAGAGAGATCCACCATGAAAGTTTTGGGAGGTAAACAAATGTGTCGCGCATCACAGACTTTAATCATCGTGAATCCAGCAACATCTACCTTTCCATCTTGCTCTGTAAGTTGTTAAATAAAACTGTTAGCATTTATACTTCGTCCTCTGCTATGTAATCAGTAGGGCTATTACAATAGAATATTCTTATTGTTTTGACTCTTGAGTATATATCCAACACAGTTAATTGAGAACGACATCACTATATAAAATCATAAGATATTAACTGATATATGCTCGAGAGTCAAAATAATGAAAAGAATATTCTCTTGTCATAGACCGAGTAATCAGATGAATTAAAATGTAATGAGCCACACCTCTACAGAATATGGGCACACTGTTGGGCTTGATTTCACATAGCACATATATATTCTACTTACCAACGAAACAACTTCATGAGAGATAAGTTTCTGCACAGAAGATAACCCAATCTGCACTAGCTTTGAATGCTTCGTCTCGCATCCCATAATGAACGGCCTCACTACATCAGAACTGACAGATAATAAACCTAGAAAAAAAAAAAATAAATAAATATTAAATGCAAAATTTATAACATTATAATATAAATAATCATGATCGAAAAAGAAAAACCCATATTTTATTTTATTTTACAGGATTTTAAATTTTTAAACAGATTTAAAGAGAAAATCATTTTTCTGTCTCACGCACATTTCACTAAATAATATAGATAATTTCTAACTACATATTTTGGCTTTTATCCTTTCTCATTTTATTATTTCTTATCTGAACGGTTTCAAAGTACTCGGGTAAAAAGCAAGCACCACGACTAGCAACCACACAATACCATTATTTTTAATCTGGCATAGATTTACTACACCAAGTAAATGCAAAACCTACAATTGCAAGGATTCCAAATTGTCTTTTTAGGTTATAAACTTTCACTTCTTCCTTTTATATATACACTAGCGGGGGTACCCAGCGTTGCCCGGGTGTTTGGAAGTGTGTATGTAGGAGAGGGTGACCCTGTTTTAATATTTAAAAAACATGATATTAAAAAATTGGAAAAACCAAAACAAAGCAAACCAGCGAACAAACGTAAAAAAAAAAAAAAAAAAAAGGAGTAAAGGAGGAAAAAAAGTTTAGGTAGGAAGATAGGTTCGAACCCAAAGCATTGAGGCTAAGGCGTAAAAAAAAAAGTCTGACATGTTACCTCTACGCCAAAGAGACATACAAGTAAGAACGGATAAAATTAAACCTTTAAAAACACTTGCAGGTGGTTTAAACTAATGTCAATGTTTTCTAGGTCAAACATGACGTCATTGTCGTAGTAGCATGAGGAGAGAAAATGAAGGAACGATTTTTTCGGCACCCCTCCTTGTAGAAAAGGATCCAGTTTAGGGTGAAGGAATTAATGTTTTTGGCCAATTTTTCGATATTTGTCATCCAAGATGTTGAGCTTCAAAAATGATACCCAACTCGTGAAAATCCATCGCCTCTGTCAAAAGTTTTTACGAGACATACAAACACACCCATTTTATCTTTTCTATATATACTAGCGGGGGGTACCCGGCGATGCCCGGGTGTCTTGAGGTAAATCAAAACTCCGGGGGGGGGGGGGGGGTAATAATTAAAAAAAATGTTTTGGTAGATGAGTGTATGAGGATCGAACCCGTACCCTTGAGTTGGAAATCATTGTGTGAAGTGAAAAAAAAAACATGCTACGTTAACCATTGAGCCATGGCGACAGACAACATTATGCATGTTTGAATTTATTTAACTATAAAAACAGGCATGCGCAAGAAAAGTTAACTCTGCTGCTTCCATTTGACCTAATTAAGAAGGTCAAATAGAAGTCACGCAAACCCAAATTTGACTGTTTCTTCCCCGAACAGATGTTGGGAAGGGAAAGCAGCTCCCAATTGTCCAGACTGATATACAAGATTGATCAAAGCTGATTGCTTCTAGACGTTTTTCCCGGCGTAATGCCAAGAAGACGTCGTTTGAGTTTAGTTTCACATATTTATACTAAAAAGCCCAATCAACACGCGAGAAGCTAAAATAGCAATAATTTTGTAAAAGTCAACGTAAATAAATCTAGATGTGACGTGCTTTCCCAAATCGTACATATTATTTAGGACCCATATAAACAGTTGTAAGCTATCGTAACAACCTCGGAACCGTGTGCGAGAAAAGCCTTTTGAAGACATACACGAAATAGTCACACACATTTTGCCTTTTATATATATATATATATATACTAGCGGGGGGTACCCGGCAATGCCCGAGTGTCTTGAGGTAAATCAAAACTCCGGGGGGGGGGGGGGGGGGGGGTAAATAATAAAATAAATGTTTTGATAGGTAAGTATGAGAATCGAACCCGTACCCTTGAGTTGGAAATTAATGTGTGAAAAAAAACAAAAAAAAAACGTGCTACATTACCCATTGAGCCACGGCGACAGACAACATTAAGCAGGTTATTTAACTATAAAAACAGGCGTGCGCAATAAAAGTTAACTCTGCTGCTTTCATTTGACCTAATTAAGAAGGTCAAATAGAAGTCACGCAGCGTTTGGGTTTGTTTACCCAAATTTAACTGTTTCTTCCCCCAACAGATGTTGGGGAGGGGGAAAGCAGCTCCCAATTGTCTAGATTGAATAGCAGCTGTTTGATCAAAGCTGATTGCTTCTGGACGTTTTTCCCGGCGCAATGCCGAAGATGTCATTTGAGTTTAGTTTCACTTTATTTATACTAAAAAGCCCAATCAACACACAAGAAGCCAAAATAGCAATAATTTTGTAAAAATCGATGTAAATAAATCTATACGCTACGCGGTTTCCTAATTCCTAGATATTATTATATAGGACCTATGTACACAGTTTTAAGCGATAGTAACGAACCCGGGACCGTGTGCGAGAAAAGCCTTTTGAAGACATACACGAAATGGTCACACACATTTTGCCTTTTATATATATAGATATAGATACTAGTATGGGGGGTTCCCAGCGTTGCCCGGGTGTTTGTAGATGTGGTGTGTGTTTTGGGGTAAATCCAAGCCTTGACACACAGTTCGAAAATAATAAAGTAGGGAAAAAAAATGTGCAACGTTTAACGGCAGGTCCCCGTTTTTGACAAGTTACTGACGTCAACTTTGAGTGCGGGACAGCGTTTTATTTACCGCGAGTTTGTTCAGTTCTTTTTATATGAAAAAGGTTAATGCACATGCGGCGATCGAAAATTGTTGAATATTTATCTTTTCAAATTTGGGCAAATTAAATAGACTGGCGACGCCGGTTGTTAACTAAGATATTATCATTTAGGCGCGATATAAAAAGTTTTAAGTTGTGAGGCGACCGATCGCTTCTCCGAAAAAAGCCTTTCATGGACATACACGAAAACGCGTGCGCGCGCACACACACATTTTTGCTTTTCGACAGCTCTACCTCGACCACGGAAGTGACGCCCGCAAATAACTCGTCCGAATGTCTAAACAAACATCCGTCCGCTACTTGTACAGTGCTCAAACCGTGAGCTCCACATTTTTCAGCCAATTAAGTAGCAAGTGAGATATATTTACAACAGTGCTCTACCCAAATAGGAGGGACACACACACTAGCCTGGATGCCCGGCATTGCCCAGATGTTTGGAGGTGCGTGTTGAGCAAAACAGACAGGCAGGCAGGCTTGAACACATACTGTGTGGGAGGAAAAGAATGTGGAAAAAAAACCAAAAAAAAGTGACGTCTTTGCTATTGCATCAATGGCCAAACCGAAGTGACATGGGTTTAAATTAAGGCTAGTCAATAAAAAAAAATAAAATAAAAATAAAAAATAAAAATAAAATAAAAAGCAGAGGACTTCCAAAAATATCGGTGAAAAAAAGCGACCCCCTCCCTGTAGAAAGTGCCCTGTTGAGGGTGAAGGAATTAATGTTTTAAGCCAATTTTTCGATATTTGTCATCCGAAGGGTCTAGCTTCAAAACAATACTGATCTTGTGGAAATCCGTCGCCTCTGTAGAAAGTTTTAGGCAGACATACATACATACATTTAAACAAACAGGTGAGATTTATATTATCTATATATATAAAAGGCAAAATGTGTGTGTGTATGTATGTATGTACACTTTATGTATGTCCACAAAAGACTTTTTCCAGAGGCTGCTCGCTCGGCTCGCTCATTCTTAAAACTTTTTATATCACGTCTAAATCATAATATCTACAAGTTAACAACAGGGGTCGCCTGTCTATTTAATTTGCCTTACTTTGAAAAGCTAAATATTTCAGATTCGCCGTGTGTTGCTTTCGTTTTCGGTATTAAAAAGCGAAACTCGATTCGAATAGCTACCTCCCCAGCCCACGGCTGGTGGTCTCCAGAAAGCGATGTAAACGTTGGGTCAATGTCGGCTTTTCACCGTCATATCAGACAGTTGCTTCCATTTCAAGACACTCCCCTAATAAACGGGGGAGCTGCTTTTCCTTCCTTAAAGTTCGGTAAAAACTGTCCCACACAAAATCTTAACTGCTGAACAGCCATTGCTTACGTCATGTTTCAAGGTCAAACATTATGCGACTTAACTTCCTTGCACCTGTCAATTTCACTTTATAAACATTAAGTTAACATGCTTATCAATTCCTCTCCCCTCGTGGCCGAGATGGTTAGGTGTCTGGCTTTTTTCCTCTTTCGTTTCCACTTTCGCGTCAAGGCTTCAGGGTTCAAGCCTACCTTCCTACTAAATTTTTTTTTTTTTTTTTACACCTCCAAGCACCTGGCCATGTTTTGATCTACCCCCCCCCCCAGAAAGGCAATTAGCTTTGATCAATGTGGGGGAAAACCCTTCATATCAGAAAATTGCTAATCATTTGAAAGCTGCCAGAGCTCTCCCTTTTAGTGAGGAGCTGGTTTTCCAACATTGTGGAGAAACAGATACGGCAGAAACTGGCCTACAGCCAGAGTAAAGTGCGTGATTCTTAACATAAGCCAGACGTTAATTTCTGTACCTGCGTGAACTCATTCACTTAACTATCTATTTCTGCAAGTCAATCTTGATTGACATTGCTAAATTTGAACGTTTTTCACTACTTGTCGCATCATAGCGTAGCGGTAAGATGTCAGGTTTTCTTTCATTTTTGTTCTGCCTTCGCATTACGGGTTCAAGCCTACTTGCCTACTAACATTTTTTTTTCTCCAAACACCCGGGCAACCTCGCTAGTAGATATATAAAATAAAAATTCCAATTAAAGTAAAACACGAATTGCCTCCCCCTGCTAACAACTACATGAATAATATGAAAATTAAAGAATTTAAGTATTCATTTGCGATAATTTGCAATTATAGTAAATTTAGGTGATATTTTCAGCTCTTAAAAGCAAACAATGTTTTTTTTTTGGGGGGGGGGGCGTAAAAATAATCGAATCAGGTAAACATTTTGTGAAAAAAAAAAAGAAAGAAAAAAAGGAAACTTATACTAAATAGGAGTTAATCAACATGTTTTCGAAAGGCTTTTTCCATATATTTTATTAAAATACTTGCTAAAATATATTTCTGTTTTGAGATTGAGTCATTGAAAAAAAAAAAAAAAAAAAAAAAAAAAAAAAGCTATGTAATCCATTATTAAATTTGTTAAAAAACAAAGATGCCTTATGCAAGTAAATGCAAAACAAAATTGTAATAATTTAAAATTACATTTCAAGTTATATACTTTCAATTCTTCCTTATATAAAGAAAAAATAAATTTCGACTAAAAGCAAAATACGAATTGGCCTCCCACCTGCTATCACTACAACATGATATAAAAATGAAAGAATGTAAGGTTTTCCACATACTTTATTAACACAAAATACATGCTAAAACATGCTTTAGAGTTGGATTGAGTTATTGAAAAACAAAATATTGTTTTAATTAT
The DNA here is from genome assembly GCF_053919585.1 of Euprymna scolopes. NCBI lineage: Eukaryota > Metazoa > Mollusca > Cephalopoda > Sepiida > Sepiolidae > Euprymna > Euprymna scolopes. The sequence goes on along the minus strand of NC_136513.1, from coordinate 78,820,598 downwards.
TCTCATTACTCATAATTTATGATTAACTGAACAAACAACCAATCCCCTTTAGCTCTATGCCATTCTCACCTTCTAAATTAGAATTATTTGATCCCATATAACATGCTTTTATGGAAGCTCCATATTTCCCTACATTAAAAACCAACCTTATGTCCAAGTTTGCCCTTGCGGGAAGGCAAGTAAATAAGAACATAAGGCTTTTCCAATTCACATCAAAAACCGTAAATAGAAAATCTTTCATTAACAAAATTAATATCCGTCCACCTAGTGAATGTGTGCGACCATTTCGTGTATGTCTCGCAAAGGCTTCTTTCGCACGCGCTCCTGGGATCGTTACTATCGCTTAAAACTATTTATATAGGTGCTATATAATAATATCTAGGATTTAGGAAAGCGCGTAGCGTATAGATTTATTTACATCGACTTTTACAAAATTATTGCTATTTTGGCTTATCAAATGTTGATTCGACTTTTTTTGTATAAAAAGCGAAACTAATTAAAAGTTAACGGCCTTCTCGGCATCGCGCCGGGAAACGTCCAGAAGCAATCAGCTTTGATTAACCTTGTATATCAGACAGTTACTATTCAATCTGGACAATTGGGGGGGAGCTGCTTTCCCCTCCCAACATCTGTTGAGGGAAAAAAAACAGTCAAATTTGTGTAAACAAACCCAAACGCTGCGTGACTTCTATTTGACCTTCTTAATTAGGTCAAATGGAAGCAACAGAGTTAATTTTTATTGCGCACGCCTGTTTTTATAGTTAAATAAATAAATTCAAGTCTGCGTTGTATGTTGGGGTGGCCCAATGGCTAACGTCGCACGTTTTTTTGTTGTTTTTTTTTCACACATTAATTTCCAACTTAAGGGTATGGGTTCCATCCTCATACTCACCAAAACATTTTTTTTTTATTATTTAACCCCCCCCCCCGGAGTTTTGATTTACTTCAAGACACCCAGGCATCACCGGGTACCCCCCCCCCGCTAGTAAAAAATAAAGCAGAAGGATATTGTTTTATATATCCAACAGATGCGGAAGGGATTCTACAAGCTAGAATATTGGTCAATCTATGACCGACATTCAATAATAATGTCTGTAATTACTATCATCATTATCAATGGCAGCGATGTAATTAATACCAATGAAAATGGTAAAATGCTGAAATCCTTTTTATAAATCAAGTGAAGAAGCCGTACTATATGAGCAAGTGGACCAGGCATTGCCCAGAAATGAATTAGCATGCTTGTGTACTACTCCAAACCTATACTACATTATCATTTATTTATTGCGGACTATTATCCTCATCATTTTTAGTCGTTTCACAATGTTTCAGCCAACTATTCCTCTGGCCTTAGTCAGGTGGTAACTGCAACGGGATAGGAACTCCAAATCTAACTACATCATCATCAATTACTGCCTTCCATAGTTGTTGTCGTTGTCTCACCATGTTTTGGCCAACCATTTCTCTCGCCGGCTTTGGGTAGGATTGAAACTGCTATCTTCACACAATACTCACCTAGAACCATAGAGATTCAACGTCTATCTACTGCGCCATGGGCCCCTTTGGATAGAGACTTTGAATTTAGTCCCAGGTAAGCATTGTCTGAAGATCGCGGTTTCAATCCTACCCAAAGTTGGCCAGAGGCTTAGTTGGCCAAAATGTGGTGAGACGAAAAACTATGGAAGGCAGCAATTGCTGAGAATGCAGTTAGGAGATACGCAGTTCCTATCCTGTCATGGTTACCCCCTGACGAAGGCCAGAGGAATAGTTGGCCGAAGCGTCATGAAACAACTAAAAAGATGAGGATAATAGTCTGCAATAAAAAAAATAATAAAATAATACACATCTCAGTAAACATTTCAAATAATTAAATACCATATCATCATTTATTATTCTTTTTAATATCTGATATAGTGGAAGATCCTGATACCCCAGAGAATCTAATACCCAGTCTATAAAAGATGCTAGCAAGCAGTAACCAATGGAAGAGAGTTAATCTTGATACTCCGGCATTCAAGATACATTTGAGAGTCAATCGCTTATGTTACATTGTACCTTTGTACAAAACTTTTTTTTTTTTTTTTTTTTTTTTTTTTTTACAGTGATCACCACTTATCAAGGCCCGGAAGCCACTCAGGGATAAGGGTTATTGCAAGTACATTAGGTTAGTGTGGAGATTTGATGAAGTGTTTACTTAAGGGGGCGGTTTATTAGGAATTTGTTAACATTGGACTTGAACACATCCAAGTTGTAGTCTGGTGGGAAGCAGGCAGACGGAACAGAGTTCCACAGGCGTGCAGTTCTAAGACAGAAGCTTTGTTCATGGAATCCACGTTTTGATTTAGGCACAGATAAAGAGTGGGGGAAATTTTTCACAGTGGATTCGGCTGGACGGGTGTTTTTCGTGAAAGATTGGCGAGGGGGGACCAGAGATTGGAGTTCAGACGAGCACCTGCCATGGAAATAGCGATAAAACAAGGATAGGCTCGCAACGTCTCTTCTGTGGGAGAGAGGTTGCAGGGTAGAGAAAAGGGCATCCCCTACTAAGCCACAAAGTCTATTTTGTACTCTGTCAAGGCAGGATAGGCTGGTTTTTGCAGCTCCTGCCCAGATATGGCAACAGTATTCCATCCTTGGACGTACTTGGCTTTTATATAGATAGGGAATTGCATCAGTAGTGAGATATCTTCTGGAGCGGTAGAAGGATCCCACCATCTTTCCAGCGAACTTGTTATAACTTATTCCAGGTGTTCAGTCTTTATGGCATCTGATTAATTTATACGAATTATAAATTCCCCACAGGGATATATCAAAAACAAAGGCAGATTAAAGCTGGACGGAGATATGGTTGAAAGTATATGCTACACAGAGAAAAATGATATTTCCATTGTCTTCCCTGGATAATTTTACATATGAACATTCAGTTTTTGTGTAAATTCTCTAACCTTTCTTTCTATAGGAACACCGATATGCATATCAGAAACTAATGACACAAAAATACTTGATCTACATCTTTCCTTCCAATGAAGCATGCAAGGTATTTGAAACATTAAATTTTATTTTTATGTTTCAACCACTCATCAGAATATATCTAGAAACATATGGAATATCATAAATGGCATTTTTGTTTGTTGTTTTTTTAAGGAGGTGGTGAACTTTAAATTAAAATAAATCGCATAAAAATATTTTTATTATATAAATATGTTGCTTATTCCAAAGGTTAATTTTTTGCTTTTTAATTTGAATACAATTTCAGGCATATAGCTCACGTGATTTAATCTAGAAGCCCAATTTTAAACTTTGCATTAAATTAGGCTGTATTTCAGCAATAACACAGTAAACGTGTTCCAAGTAGTCTATTATGTCTGGTCCATCATCATAGAAATGAGACTATATATTGCCAAAGAAAAAAAAAAAAAAATCTAATGGGGTTAAATCGTACAAACGAGGTGGCCAGCTAACAGGTCCATTTAGTGAAATTATTCATTCTTCAAGTGTTTCTCAGTAAATTGAGCTTATCAGCTGCAATTTGCAAATGCTGCTTGAGTGTCAGTCTTTTCATGCCAAACGAAACTGAACTCAAAACAACCGATAGTTGCCAAATCTTCAATTAAAGAAAACAGTTGTTAATTTAAAGTTTGCTACCTTAAAAAGAAAAAAAAAAAGGGACCAGCGTGTTCAATTACCTGAATAAAAGTACAACATATGTACTTCAGTGTAAATATGATGAATAAATCAAAAAAAAATAAATAAATAAATAAAAAATTCAGCCCATGGGCATTATGCTAAAATTTAGAAGAATTAAAACGTTATAACTAAAAACTGCACTTCCTGTTTATGTTCCTGCCACAAAAAATTGTCTCAGGACCTTTGTTGAGTTTAAATTGCATTTTGCTGGAGAGCTCTTTTGTTTAAGAGCACCTACTCTGGTATTTCTACTTTTTCATTTGTGACCAATGATCGATTTGATTCTTTCCATTTCATCTGATAAGCTGATAATTAAGTTGTGAAATCTACTGATTCTCCATGCCAATATTTTATTGGGTGAATTCTTTACACTCAATAGCAAAACGCTTATCTTTGGTAAAATGAAAGTATAAAAACTTATTTTCGATTACAGCTAAACATCTACGAAAGACATGAAATGCCCCCTTGTTAAGCTTCAACTTGAAAATTCATATTCCACTACTAAATATGCATATTGAAGGGAAACATTTAGAAGTATCCGAGGATATTTTAAAAGACTGTTGCATTCATGTACAAAATGGCATTTTCAACCTTTCCTTTTGCTAATTTCCAGAGATGATTGAATTTCTGCTTTTACTTTTGAAAATATATTGGGAATTATTTTTTCAATGGAGTACTTTTTTGATGGAATACTGTAATTTGGACAAAGTTTTGACTTTCCTTCCTCCTCCTGCGCCCATGTAAAAAAAAAAAAAAAAAGAAGCATTTCTGATAATTGTTCAAAGGAGCATTTTCAACCCCGACTTGGGTCCATGTTCAGAGTTTCTGATTCCTATCTGTGCTAAAAAAAATTAAAATAGTGGTGTACCAATTAATTGGCAGGGAAACGGCCTAATCACCCACTTTGCCGATTACTCGATAATCTATTGATTTGCCGATTAATTACTTTTCTCTTTCCTATTAAATTTAAATCATTTCATCACTGCCAAATGACTCATCAGATAGCTTTAACATAGTAACTACTAATTTAACTTAATGTTAAGTGTTTGCCCACTATTATAGCTTTTTGCCTTTTTTAAATATAATTACAAAATACAATTTCCATTTCTTAAATGATATAATTAAACCATTAGATAATAGAAACAAAAATTACAAACCAACTACAAAGTACAAATTGTAACTCTTTAAATGAATAACTAAGCTGAAATTCTGCACCTGCTGCTGCTGCTCTACTTCCTCTTCTATTCTTGCTGCCTGCCTCCTCTGCTCCTTAGTATTTAAAGTTGAATACTTTTCAGCTATAATGTATAAACATTAGTTTCTCCATTCTCAGGACATAGCCTGTTCCTCAAAGGTTCATACACATCACGAGCTTCTCACTCTCCACATACGAAGGTGGTGCACTTAAATATTTTGAAGCGAGTTTACTTAGCAATGATAAGGTCTCCTGTGTCTACTTCCACCACTAAAATGGATCACCTCTTCCAAGTAGTGGGAAAGTTACATAATGATCAAGTTCTGATGCAATTCTATCTATACAAGAGCCAGATACGTCCAAGGATGGAATACTGTTGCCACATATGGGCAGGAGCTGCTAGAAAAGACTTGTCCTGCCTTGATAGGGTTCAAAATAGACTTTGTGGCCTTTCTCTTCGCTGCAACCTCAATCTCACAGAAGAGATGTTGCGAGTTTGTCTCTGCTTTATCGTTATTTTCATGGAAAGTGTTCGACTGAGCTTCAATCTATGGTTCCCCCCCCCCTCGCCAAACTTTCACAAGAAACACTCGACTAGCTGAAAACACTATCAATAATTCTCCCCACTCTTTATCTGTGCCTAAACCTAAACATAGATTCCATGATCAAAGCTTCTTTCTTAGAACTGCACGCCTGTGGAATTGTCTTCCGTTTGCCTGTTTTCCAGCTGTCTATAATATGGTTATCTTCAAGTCCAACGTGAACAAGTTTCTGATGAGCCGTTCCACTTAAGTTAACAAATTTATCGAACTTCCATTACTATCGATTACTATATTGTCCTTTTGACTACTCTACACTCTTTAACCCTCATCCTTCAGTGGCCTATCGGCCTTGATAAGTGGTAACGCCTATGTAAAAAAAAAAAAAAAAAAGTTCTTTTGTGTACTTAAGCATAAGGGATTTACTCTGATTGTGATTCTTGTAGTTGCAGTCTGCAGGTTTAACTCAACTTCTACCGGCTATAAATTTGAATAGATTGAAAAAGATACAGTTTTACTTTCACTGTGATCTTTTTGACCCTCAAAGCCTGAAGAAGTGTATCCTGCTGATTCTGCTTCCTCATCATCAGTAGAAAGTAGATGTAGAATCCAATTCTTAGTGTTTTCCATGTCATTCTTTTGAAATTTGAATTTGAATCTATGAAAGTAGACATACACACGTTTGTATCAGTTATCAGATAGGATGAACTCTTGTTTCCATCGATTCATTAAATTGTCCAACAGTGGTAAGGATCCCACTAAAGTCAGAAATATCAGAATTATATTGAACAGCTTTTCAAAGAAATAACCTCAAAGCTAAAATTGTATGTATTATCACCGATATGGTTGAAGTTCTATAACTTGCTTCTTTGGTGATTTCTTCAAATGGACTCAGAACTGGACAATTTTTGGAACAAGTCTCCATGGGTAAGTTGTTAAGGTAGGAATCTTAACAGCATACATTACAAGAGCTTTTCATTGTTCTGAATTTCTTTTCGTCATATATGTTGAATTCCATCGTGTGATAACATCTTGAACGAATTTGTTTTTTTTTTAATTAAGCTGATTCTGTATTTCAGTTAATTTGCTAGTGGAGAGTGATTAAAGTGAGAAACTATATTTCTGTTAGTTGTAATGATTGTCTGAACAGCCTGTTGGGAAAATAATGAATCATTTATTGAGAGTTGCAAAGTATGTATGAAGCATGATAGTCAAACTTAGAAAAGGAACATTATTTGTAGCAGCTGTCCAAACGTCTGTAGTCAAAGAAATTCTAATTTCAAGAGATGATGGAATTTTTGTTTTTACTTTTGCAAATATATTAGGAATTATTTTTCAATAGAGTACTGTTTTGATGGAATACTGTAATTTGGACCAGGTTTTGCAATAAGCCTTTTAAATCTAATATCAGATGTTACAGAATATGGTTGAATATCAACAGCAATTATTTCTATCAGATAATGAATCTGTTATGATCTGTGGTCATTAATATCCCAAATTTTCGTTTTGACCAATATTGATTCTATAATAGTTTGGTGTTTTCCTGACGGCTCATAGTTACTATCACTTGTTTCTGGAATGTCTGCCCCTGACCATTGTTTCCTTTTCTTATTTGCAACTTTTACTTCTTCTGGATGAGCATTTCTAAGATGGTTTAACATATTAGTTGTAAAATCTTTGGTAATTTGTTTTTTTTTTAAGATGGTTTAACATTTGTAAAAATTTTTGGTAATTTGTTTTTTTTTTAAGATGGTTTAACATTTGTAAAAATTTTTGGTAATTTGTTTTTTTTTTAAGATGGTTTAACATTTGTAAAAATTTTTGGTAATTTGTTTTTTTTTTAAGATGGTTTAACATTTGTAAAAATTTTTGGTAATTTGTTTTTTTTTTAAGATGGTTTAACATTTGTAAAAATTTTTGGTAATTTGTTTTTTTTTTAAGATGGTTTAACATTTGTAAAAATTTTTGGTAATTTGTTTTTTTTTTTAAGATGGTTTAACATTTGTAAAAATTTTTGGTAATTTGCTATTCCTTGATATTGTGGAATGACATAAATTGCAGACAGCTGTATTATTATTTTGGGGATTGACATCAAAATACTTCCAGTAGAAACTGGTTGCCATAATGTTTAAAGGTTGTTTAAATATAATGAATTTTTTTACATATATATATAAATTACTTATATCTGATATTTAATTAGTTATTTATCTCGATAAAATATGTAGTATCTAAACTAGAAAAATAAAAATATGCAAATGGTAGCAAAATGAGGAACAAGAGTATAACTGATAAAGAATATATTATTTTCAGTTCACGCGTGCTTGCAATTTACTGCGCAATTAACGTGAAACCTGACAGATGGAGTAGTAATGATAATAATAACAAGAACGGGTAGCAGTCTTTTAATTTAAGAATTGTGCATTTCGCCATTCAACTAAAAAAAGAAAATAATTTAAGAAAACTACGGGATAGTGTCAGCTAATAGGCGTTGCCTTGCCGCTAGTGTTCATATGCGGCTGAAATTTCTTTCTGAGGAATATGACGAACGAGGTCCTGGGTGGGGGGGGGGGATCAACAAAAGTACTATGTCATTAAATAGTATTATCATTAATCTGTCTCACGTTTGAAATAGAATTTTCAGCAATCATACACGATCAAATTTCAACAATCGTATTTTTCATTTCGTAGAACAAATGGACCCATCTTCAGAAAATCCATTTTATTAGATGCAATAACGAAATCGACAAACCATGCCTCGAATCATAATTTAAATTTACATTTCCTGACCACTTCCATCTTAACCTCATTTGTTTTCATAACCGTAACAATGATATATATATATATATTAAAAAGATAAATCTGCAGATGTGCTAATGACAATTTGAACAATGCATCATTCGCCCTTGTGTGTGCATCTCTAATTACTCTGCACAAGACGTGCGGGTCTGCTGCTCATGCAGAACAGTCTTCCATTCTGTTGGCATGGAAATCTGTTCAAGATGAGATAATGGACGTGTGCTTGATCAAAAGGAGGGAGACAAGAGATTACAACCAATTCTTTGTTCAACCAGTTTTTATAGCAACCAAGGAGAAAGTGAAAAGGAGATAAAACGAGGCCGATAGCCATTAGTCACGTGCTCTCATGTAATGAATGCGTGAATGTAGGATTGACATGAAATTGTTAAAGATAAACTAAAATAACCGAAAAATAGGCTGAAATGACTTAAATAAATAAAAAGTAAATGGCTTAGAATGACTTGAATGAACTTAAGGATGAATTGAATGATCTTAAGAATGACTTGAATGCTTAAAAAATAACTGGAATCCTTCAAAAACAACTTGAATGATCTGGAGAATGACTGGTTGCAAAGTGGGTGATCATTTTACATTAAAAAAATACAGAAAAGTGATCACCCACTTTATATCAAAGCTGGTCCCTCCTCGCCAATCTTTCACAAAAAACACCAGTCTAGCTGACTCCACCGTGAAAAATTTCCCCCACTCTTTATCTGTGCCTAAATCAAAACGTGGATTCCATGAACAAAGCTTCTTTCTTAGAACTGCACGCCTGTGGAACTGTTCCGTCTGCCTGCTTCCCACCTGATTACAACTTGGATGTCTTTAAGTCCAACGTTAACAAATTCCTAATGAACCGTCCTCTTAAGTAAACACTTCATTAAATCTCCACACTAACGTACTGTACTTGCAATAATTGAGTTATTTTTAATTTTTACGAGAGATTAAAATCCATAGGGCAAAACTGCCCCCCCACCAATCATTCAAGGGTTAGAGGAAAAGCGATCTGTTTGCTTTAAGTAGATGTCAGCCACTTTCCTTTTTAAAACTTTTTTTTTTTTTTTTTTTTTTTTTTTTTTTAAATCAATTTTCATCCCAAACAAGGCACAGTGCCACTTTAAAGTAGGAGGCTACTATCGGGGACATAATTTGCAGGGGCGTTATGAAGGGAGATGAGTAGCAGATGTTTGTTCACATTACACTTGAACTTCTGCATATCAGTATAGTTGGGACCACAGAATCCCGGAAGGGAGTTCCAAAGTCTTGCAGTTCTGGGGAAGAAACTATTGGTGTAAAAGGCTTTCTTACACCTAGGGATCTCTACTGTAAAGGGGTGGGACTTAGTTGCTTGTCGGATTTGTCGGGGGGAGTCATGTCGAGGAGGTACAAGTGCTTTGAGTTTGTCAGAGCATTCACCATAAAGTTTTTGTAGAACAGGTAGAGGGACACAACATTTCGTCAATGGGATAGACGTTGAAGCCTAGATGACAGTTTAGGACCTATCAGGTTGGCGACTCTTTTGAACCCTGTCCAGGAGTGAGAGACAAGCAGCAGATGCACCAGCCCAAATGTGACAACAGTACTCCATACATGGGCGAATGGTGACCTTATAGAGGTACAGGATACTTTCAGGCGTAAGTAATTTTCTAGCATGGTAGAGAGAGCCTACCTTTTTTGCAGCAACCTTGGCAATGCTCTCAATGTATCTATTCCAGTTCATGTGCCTGTAAACGTTAGGCCGAGGAGTTTAAAAGAAGTACTTTTAGGTAATGTGTTCTTGGCCATTTTAACATCTTAATAATTAATCAATAAACATAACATTTATTCTAATTTATTTTCCATTAAAAAAAAATGTAAACAAACTTCTGTGAATAGTTTGTTGTATAAACAACTACGAAGACGAGAACAATAGTTTGCAAAAATGGATATACAGATTATGAATCATCTTAAAGGATTCCAAAAAAGACAAATATAATGTGGATTCCTTTCGAACGCTTTCAGAAATCCCCAAGTGATTAAAAGTCTTGATGTGATTAAGAAAAAAAATCGTACGATTAAATGTCTTGGTGATTAACAATCTGTGATTAATAGTCGTGTGATGAAATGACTTTTTATTATACAGTAGTGGATAACACATAGAAGTTTTGCTTTCATCTCCAAAAACAAAAATTATTTTTCATTCCTTGGCAACGCTAGGCGCCTCTTCTAAAATGCAATAAAAGGATCAACCACTCCTAAAATAGTATTTAAGATAACACTAAAATCAGAGCCAAATATAAAACTTGAAAAATATACATACATATAAAAATATATACATACATACAAAATCATAATATAGCATGTTAATATGATGCTATTATTTATTTTTGCACACATACACACCGCAATTTTTTTTTTTTTTTTTTTTTTTTTTGAAACGACATTTATTTCCTCATTCTCTTGTTACGGCTGTGACGTTACTCACGTTTCTAACATGAGCCCTCCTTTTTATAGTCTTTTTCCTTTTCCTTATCGTGACGTTATTTCATACACGGTTCAATATTTGCGTTTGCCTTGTTACACACACAAAAATTTGTATATTTGGCCAGCATTTTTATTTGCTACATATTTAATTAAACAAAAGTAGAAATTCCTTTTCTTTTAAATAAAAATTTTTTAAATTGGTGAACCAACAATGTTGTCCACTCTTGTTTTTTTTTTTTTTTGTTTTGTTTTTGTTTTTTTTGGGGGGGGGGGTTTACTTCAGTCGAAGTTCTCAGAAATCAAGGGGCCCACAACCTGGGGCTAACACTTGAAGTCTATACGAGATAAATGGAACATTCGAATATCTATGTAAGTTCTTTATTTCTCAAACACCGAGTTTGTAAAGAAGTTGAGAACATAATTTTCCTCTCCCCAATTAACCATTTTCATATGTTGCAGTATGTCTTTTATTTTGGTCTCTTGGTCTTATTGAATTCCAGGACAAGAATTTATCTAGTTTGGTAGAGTATCCAGCTTTGTGCTATTACTTGAGGTAACATCACTTGGAAAAGGTGCACCATTCCTCGTAAAAGCTAATATGGGTTAGCCATAGTGAGGAGATCTTATTTGGGCAGCGAATACTATGTGATTTTGAATATTTGGTCAAGGTTTACTTCTATGGAAAGAGTATCCTCATGCCAGGTTGTTCTGACAAACGGCTGTACAGAGAGACCGTAGACACTCGAGGACAGTGTCTAGTAGGCATTCAAGTTCTCTCCCTAGTGTGAATACAAACATATTTGCAACTATCTTTTTTTAATCCACATAAGTCATCATCACGCACATGAGGTTACAAAATTAAAACTGGTGAATTGATCAAAAAAGTTTTAAAAACGTTTTCATATACTCTCTTTCCTTTCGTATAGAGTTTGATGGTGGGTTTACATGCTTAAATGAGTAAGGCTTCGATGATGGGGAAGCGAAGGTTACAATTTGAAAAATGAGCCTGGCAATGTTTTTCTTTTTTTTTTTTTTTTAGAAATGTTTATGATTTTTAAATTTTTACCATATAGTCAAAGCATACCAAGGCCTGGAGGCCACTCAAGAATAAAGGTTAATGGGTACCACAATGATTAATGATGGCTAAGTTTATTTATTTTACCCATCGCATGAAATGAATCGGTGTGTGTTTGTGTGGGTGTACAAAAATATATTAACGCCGGGACAATTAATGGGGGAGGGGGGGGTCCGAATTTTGTGGGGTGCTATCAAAATAGGTATTGGAAAAATGTAAAAATGTGTGCCTATTTTCTGCTGTTATCTGATGCTGTAAAAAGTTTGAAAACATAAGTAGGATAATTATTTATATTCCTAGAATATTTTGCTTCAGATTCCGACTTTCAAATGTTAGCATATATGCTAACATTCGACTTGCATTAAGAATCAGGTTACAAAAACATCTTGCATTTTTTATTTTCAAAAAACATTCTTTCAATTTGAATATCCTGCTTGTAGGTTTTGCTTACGATTCAAAAGTCAAAGCACAGCCATTTTAATTTCTTTAAACTCTTATATTCTTTAAAAATCTTCTGATGCCTCTATTTTGTGTTTGACTAGAAAAAATAAAAAATAAACAGTAACTGGTTTTTGTTTTATTTATTTTAACTTTATCTTGTCTGTCTGTGTGTCTCTTTCACGGAAAGAGAATGCAAATAAAGAACGCATTGTTTATGATTACTGTAGCTTGAAAATTATTTTTGGTTGCATCTGCACAATTAATCTCTGTCATTGATATTTTAAGCCAAAGCCTAGGAGGAGGGTAGGTGGACTTTTGGAAAGAGTTAAGAAAAACAAAGCTGTCATTTATAATAGGACGTTCATTACCTGGTTTACACTGAATAGAGTGCTCAATACATCAGTAGAGCATTGACAAGACATTATGAATAGCTACAGAAGTGCTATCATATTATAATTCTACATTTTATATTGTTACATAATGAAAGCTGTTAACTGAATAGAAGAATGATTGACAGAAGGGAGGTTAGAATTTAACCTTTAGTTGGTGGAATCACATAGCATTCAGAAGAAGGGGGATCTTCCTCTAATCAACATAACAGATGCGAAACAAAGCTGTTCATCCAAGAGTTCCAATGAGATGGGGGGGGGGTGCATACAATGTAACTAGGTATAACAAGACAAGCTATTCATCTAGCTCTTTGAAGAGCAACCCACACTTGTTAAAGTTCAGAAAATTTTAACCCTGTTCGCAATTGTTTCAAATTGTGAGAATTAATAAGTCTCTTATACAAACAACCAAATGATTTGATTCAAAAACTAGTTAACAACTCGTTAAATAAAGCAACGCAAAAACATACCCACAAAAAAAAAAAAAAAAAAAAAAAAAAAATTAATATAAATATTAGGTTGGTGCAAAAATAATGTTTTTTTGACATCAAGTTGAACGCCAAAAAACATTTTTGCACCAACCTAATATATATTTTTTTTAAATTAAAAAAAAGGGAGAATAATTCTCATACAGTGTATAAAATCAACAGTAGATTCTTTGATAAAACGGGTGCATTCAAAATTAATGTTTCTGTTTAGAGCACAATTGAATCAGGATATTGCTGGGAGGCATGTTAAGCTTTTCTCTAGTGCACTGCAGCGAGTCCCCGACTAGAGCATGCAATCAATTTGATTGAAAAATATGCAATTTCATAGATTTTTATGACAAAAGTATTGGAAGTGTGGAACATTTGTTGATCCTCATTCAATCCCAGGTAACGTCAGATCTCCCTACTTCTATGCGTGTGTATATATATTTGTATACTTTGGCAGCAAGTCATTATTTATGCATGTCTGATTAAATGCGACTGAGTTTGCACGTGAACATCAAGAACGTGCTGCTAGTGGTGCACATGTCTGCATAATGTGTGCCAAAAAATGCAAGGGCTTAAAAGCCACCTTTGTGCGGCCCATCACTGAATGTTTTCATGTTTCTGTATTTTTTTTTTTTTTTTTGTGCTATATCAAGTAATAGCAATGTTTGAAAACGAATTTGCTGCCATCATACTTTGACAGCAAGTCACTATTTATGCATGTCTAATTAAATGCGACAGAGTTTGTCTTTTTTCCAATTTTGTCGGTAACTTTTTCTATTTGCCAAATGATCTTTCTTGTTTTTGCTAGTAGGTTATATAGTATGACGGCCAGTGGTTGTTTAGCCATATTCTCTAGCGCTTTCCATCGGTACTTTCAATCATCCTCAGGAGTGGTTGTCATTCTTTATCGAGGCTTTGGTGTATTTATAGTTAATCCTATTTTATTTTATATTGGTTATATAGGTAAGGTGGGTAGGGGGTGAATTATTATTTTTTTTTGATATTTTGTTTAATTATTATTAATTGTTGAATACAGTTAATACATTTGTCCCAATATTAAACGCAATTCAGTTAATAAGGGGCTGTAGTTTGTTTTTTTTAATTAGTATAGCTTAGAGTAATTTAAGTCGTCATGTGCAGGTGTTAAGGTATCTGATTTTAGTATTATTAGAATATCTTTTATTTAGAATGATTATAGGTTTTTTTTGCGAGAGGTTAGGTGCCGTTTGATGGCATTATTATCTGCTAACTGAATCACGGTTAATATTGGGACAAATATACTAACAGTATTCAACAATGAATAACAAATAAATAATTAAATAAAATATAAAACAAAAAATAAAAAAATTTAAAATTAAAAATAAATAATTCACCCTTACCCATCCAACACCTACCTCTATAACTAATATAAAATAAAATAGAATTAACTATAAATACACCCATCCTCAATAAAGAACAGCAACAATCGCGCCTGAGGATGATTGAAAGTACCAATGGAAAGTACTAGAGAATATGATTGAACAACCACTGGCTGCCATACTATATAACTTACCAGCCGAAACAAGACCGCTCGGCAAATAGAAAAGATTACCTACAAAATTGGAAAAAAGACGAACTTAGTCATGTTTAATCAGACATATATATATATATATATATATATATATATATATAAATAAATAAATGTTTAGAGGTACAGAATTTAAATAAAGTTTTAAATATAATAGGTGGAAGTCTCTTGAGAGCTCTTTCAGCTATCATCTCATCAGGAGAAAATCGATAGCGTAAAAATAATAATACTATGTTGAAAGTAAAGAGTTCTGATGGGGAACTATTGAATGTGGCAAAAATTACAGGGACACTAAAATAAAGTTTATTAACATTTAAAAAACGATTAAAATAACGGCACAACGAGGGGGGGGGGAAAAAAAATAAAATAAAATAAAAACGAGAAAAGATACACAGTTCCCCAAAGAGAAACAATGCGTTAGATGTTTCTTTCTGCCGGCACAAAGAAGGTTTCCGTACCACAATAGAGACAGACTCCAAAATCTTTAAATGGTTTCTAGAGTCTGCTCTATGTAGCACCTCGAACCATTCAATTTTATATCTGTGCTACATAGAGCGGACTCCAGAAACGAGTAAATAAGCTAGTAGCAAAAAAAAAAAAAAAAAAAAAAAAAAAAAAAAAGTACAAATGGTCAGACTGAATCATTGAATTTATTGTCTCTGGGTAAGTCCATTGTTCCTGAAATGGGTAGGTCAGCTTACTCTGTAACAATAAGAATTCCCAAATCGCTCAGTTGGCAGAACCTCAAACTGAAGATCTAAAAATTTCAGTTTAGATTTCTGGTCATTGCAATTGGGATTTATTATAGATTCAATATTCTACATTCCTAAAAGTAAATGAAAAAAGTTTTGTCAATATTTACCTGGAATAATATCTGCCTCAGTACGTGTCGCAATTGTTCGGACTTTGAGCAAAGCATTCTCTGAATGCTGAAAATGAGAAAGTAAAATAAACAAATAAATAACAATATTTACAAGTATTTAATCATTTATAGCAATCCAATCATTTCTGTGGTCTGTCATAAGCTTGAAATGATATTTCTATCAGTCTGCTACGAGCTTAAAATCTTATCAGCAAACAGATTTAATGGATGCATCGAAAATCAGATGCATGCAATGAAAGGCTTAAGCTTGACATAGCAGGTTTCATTTTAGATACATAAATTTTAAATAGCATTTCCAGTTTAAAATTTCAATATTACATATGCATTTAAAATAACATGCATCCATTTTTTTCTATCTGAGGCTCTGTCAATATGTTGTGTTCGCATGCAAAATGGCAAGTCCGATTGCTCTCCCATGCTTGTTTGCAAAAGAACATGCCCCATGGCTCTGTCGTACTCAAGTTTAAAATCGCATGTTTTACTGCCCTCACAATTCTTTAATCTCCTTTCACCAGATTTTGACCTTTTAATCTTTTTCCGTTTCTTATTCCTTTCTGTGTTTTGCCATGCGATATTAAAACTCTCTGACAAAAGTGGTGTTATCATAGGATGGTTAACTCATCAATGTAAAAAATTCATATTCTAACAACTAACCCATTACATCACTCGTGCTTATTTAAAGCTACGTCACTTCCGGTTTGGTGATGAGCACAACAGCAAAGATAACACTTTTTCACATTCTTTTCCTCCTCCATGGTAAGGGGGGTCAAGCCTGCCTGCCTACTACCACTTTTTTTTTCTTTGTTTTATTATTTTGCTCAACACACCTCCAAACACCTGGGCAACGCCAGGCACCCAGGCTAGTTATTGATTTTCTCCTGTAAATTCAGTCATCCTAGAACTATAAACACAGGCACTATATTTAATTTCAATATGGTCATTCTCTCTGCTAACAACTGATGTATGTTTCCAGGAATTATCAGCATTTAAAAATTTCAGAATTTTCTATATTAATTATAACTAGGGCTGTGACCACAGCATATTCTTTTCATTGTTTTGACTCTTGAGTATATATCTGTTAATATCTTATACATTTTTATATAGACGGATGTGGTTCTTGGTTTATTAAGTGTGTCTAACTGTGTCGGTTGGTTGTTTTTGCTTTACGGCATATCAACCCTTTTTGGGTTATTTAATGCCGAATCCAAAGATTTTGAAGAAAAATTTTTTTATAGAATATATTTGTTGTTTTCAAGTCAGTTTCTATTTAACTCATAGTTGGAACCCTAACAGGTACTACCACTCTGGGTCAGAGTGGACCTGGGAGCAATGGTAATTAAAGGGTGGCTCCACACTCCTCAAATCCCACAAGCTGGGGCCTCACCACTGGATATAGTTTAAGGTCATATCCAGGACCCCCATTGAGGGACTTTTATCCTCTGCAGGGGGGGGGGGGGCAGTCGGTGTATTCTAATGCCCCACCGACAGGGCCACTGTGTTGGATATATACCAGAGAGTCAAAAGATTGAAAAGAATATTCTGTTGTCACAGTCCTAATTATGACCTACCTTACTCTCACAAAAAAAAAAAAAAAAAAAAAAAAAAATTAAAAAGTTTTTTTTAAATGAAAAAAATAAAAAAATCATTTAGCAGTTGGAGTAACTTTCACTCACACAAAAATATATTGCTATTAGATCAATTATCAGGACTTTTTTCATTAGATACATTTTTCAGGTCAAATCATTATTCTTCCATTTTTTCACCCATCATAATTTCCAAGTAAATATGGATCACTCCCTTCAGTTTATATTCTTATGGCGCTTTGATTAGCCAGTTACAAAACTATTCAAGAATAATGGAATACAATTAAATGCTAAAAAAGAAATTTAAAATCAAAAGACACTTTAGAAATAAAACATTGTGTCTATTTCTTCATTTCTTAAGAAAACAAGCCGAGCATACGGAGTCTTTCCATCAGGAGGGAACGATTTGGGGGCAATTTGACCCTTATAATGCACTCTATGGGAGGCAACCTGAGTTAGCCCATTCTGGCAAAAATTTACTTTCACCATAACTACTGTTTGTGCAAAAAAATTTTTAAATCGAAGGAGTGGTTATTGACAAAAGTGCGAACAAACAGGAGTAAATTACTAGGTCCAGTCCCTTTGTCGAGGAACCAATAAACAGAAAATAATTTTCAGAGATTAACCTAAGAAAAAAAAAAAAAAAAAAAAAAAAAAAAAAAATGGCAAAATATTTTAAACTTTATTAAATTGCATTTTAAGATACAATCTTAGTTCACACAACAAGCATCTACGTATTTTTTTTTTTAATTATTTAACTTCAGCTAATATCATGATTAGCTTGTTTTTGTTGCTTCATTTATTTATTTTTTTTATTCTTCATCTTTTCTTTTAGTTGATGAATTGTTATTTTAGTTGACATTGTGGAGATCTTTTTGATCCTCAAGTCTTCTTTTCTTAAGCCTCTTTTCTTTCGATTACATATCTCCCATATGCTAAGATCGGAAAACACCAAACATTTTCATCAACGTTAATACAGGATCACTTACCTCTTTTACGTTCGGAAATTTCCTTTTGGCTTCGGAAGACAACTGTCGGAGATCAGTCTGTAATGTATCCAGGAGTTTTTTTGCCACAACAGGAGCAATCATCTGAGAATGCGTCTGTTGATACATTTTCTTTCGTCTTTAGTTTGGAATCCTTATACAAGTTTGGATAAATACAAGGAAATATATCTGTACACCTGCAAGGAAAAAGAATAGAAAAATTGAAGAATTTGATAATCAATTGTGATGAAAAAGATATTTTGCAAAAAAAAAAAAAAAAAAAAAAAAAAAAAAAAAACAACAATAAATAAAAATAAAATTTAATGTGTACGAAAACAAATATCGTGAACAGTGAAAATAATACAAAATACACACCCAAATACCCCTAAAAATCAACTTCTTAAGTCTTTTACTAATACTTTAGCGCATATTGACCATTAATTATTGCTCTTAGATCGATAAATGAAAAACCTTTTATGTAAAAGGTGTGTGTTCTCCAAGTGGTTTCAATATGGAGGATCGATTTACTGTATTAGACACTGCACATGCGTAAGTATACCAAAGAGTTTTCCTTGGAAAAGTTGGAAATATTGGGTGGCGAAACGTGAAGATAACCATAAATAATCGGAAGAGGACAAATTTCCAGCGAAATTTAAAGGAAAAAAACTGCTTATAAAAAGCTAATTTTTTTTTTTTTTAATTTGTCTTAAACGTTCAGTGGTTCTAAAATGAGTGATCAATCTACTAGAGTGTGAGCACGCTCTACAAATGTTTAAAACATTGACTTCATTTTTTTTTTTGTTTTTGATCTAATAATCCGCTAAAAAAGAAAAAAAAAATTCATGTTACGCAAAGGTTTCTGAATATTAACATTTATTCAAAGTCAAAATGTTCTGCTGTTTACATTAATTTGTCTCTTTCTGGGTTTCATTTTTCTTTTTTTTTCGTCAGTGTTCAAGTGACAATTTTACTTTACTGAATCTGTTCTGGATTTGTAATACTTCAACCAGGCAATGCCAGTACACAGGTCATGATAGTTCATAATATTTTTATGCAGGGCAGAAAGTTAAAACAGTGTTTTCCTTTTTTGGAGATTTTTGTTTCAAATTAGCAATTTTTGAAAAGTTTCAGATGGTAACACTGACAAAAAGTTCAAAAAATCTGGTGCTTTTCTGGGGATTTCTTCTCTTGAAAATCTCAGTCGGCAGCATTGAAAAGCTGGTACACACTTTACCTCTATTTGTTATCAATGATCCCTGACAATGTCGAGTAACCCTGCTAGTTACTAATAAAAGTTAATACTTCCTTTTATGACAGCTATAAAGCAATGCAAGGTGTCTTTTTTATAGTCCTGATCACTTAGTATTTACAGGTACTTCAGATGGTTGCCATGAAAAGTTATAAACCAATTGTCAACTTAAAACAACATGTCGATAATGTAACAATTTGTAACCGTTGGACTGGCAATAAGGATGAAATGAGAGCAGTTGTTTTGTAAATAACAAACTTTTTACTAGATTATCTTGTCCTTTTCTTTCCCAGTTTTAACAATACTTTCTTAATTCCTAGGAGCATCACATTATGGAAATGTAAGATTTTCGGAAAAAAAAAAAATAGTTATTGCAGAATATTTATTCTACAATAACTATTTTTTTTTTTACGAAAATCTTTCAATCAATAGGAATATTTACTTTGGCATATCAAAAATGACAGAAACTCAAAATTATCCCTTAGTGTTAACACTAATATTTATATGAAATATTTGTATACATGAAATAAGAAGTTTTTGCTAATAAAACGTTTCAAACTGGAAAGTTTGTGGAAAAAAAAAAAAAAAAAAAATTGTATTTAAAGCAGGATAAAAAACGAAAACTTTTCAGACATTTTTGAGAGTAGCCAATAAAACAAAAACTGGACAACAAATAAATGTTACCAAAGACAAGCTAAGTTACCCTTCTGCTTACCTGGATAAGTTTTTTTGCATTTCAACTTATATTAAAGTGTTGCCGCACGTATCAAAGCGGTACCCACTCTGTATTTTTTTTTATTTCGTCTTTTTTCAGCAGATTACTATCTAATGGACACTAGTCTACAAGATTATCAATTTTTTTTTTTTTTAAATTCAATATTTGTAGAGAGTGCTCAGTTTCTAATATAACTTTCTAGTAAATCGATCACCCCTTTTAGAACCACTCAACATTTTTTTTTTTAGGCCAAATTTTGCAAGTTTGGCTTTTTTTTAATTTTGCTTTCTCCTATTACTTTATATACACATTTATGATTATCTTCAAATTTCGTTACCCGACATTTACAAAGGACAAATTTTTTTCTTTTAAATATGCATTCTTCAAATTGTGTCACTCAACATTTACAATCTGAGGGCAATGAATGTGCGCTAGAATACCAACTAAAGACTTACTTTTATAAAGTTGATTTTTAGGGTATTCAGGTCCAGTAAAAACAATACGAAATACAGACCTGAATACCCCTAAAAAAAAAAAAAAAGAAAAAAAAAAAAAAAAAATTCGAAGTCTTTATTTTTATTTATTTTATTTTTTTTTTTACATCTCCAAGCAAAGTTTACCAATTTTTGTTTAATATTTCTCAGTTGGAACGTACGAGATGGTAAGTGAATGTCTGGCATCCAGCACTATGCCCCATCTCTAGCTAGAACAAAAAAAGTAGAAGATACTAGTAGGAACCATATCCCAGCCTTAATGTAAAAGAGAAAGCCAAGAATCATAAAATTTAGAAGTAAATTCACTAGAAAAAAAAAAAAAAAAAAACATTCTGTCATAATCCATTTTGATTCGTTCATAAACAATTTTTAACAAAATTAATGTTGAGCGTGTTGTACGAAAGGGAGAGATGTTATTCCCACTAACTTATTTTTCATGCTTAGCCATGGTGTGTAGCTTTGTTTTTAATTGAAAATCTAGATCTGGATCACAAAAAAAAAAAAGTTATAGAAATATCGTTATCGAGGAATAAAAAGAAATCGATAAACACATTTACTTTGATATGATTGGATGAATAGAATACAAAACAGATCAATTAGTTGGTTAATAATTGATTTATTTATGCTACACTGCAAATCACCAGACCCACCAATTTACATCATCTCAAAGTTTTTGACGATAACCATCTTCGCTGCTGTGTTGCCATCATGTTGATTGTGGTCAACTCAAGCTCTCTAGCAATGAAAGAAACTACAGCACAAACAGAGGCGGGTTTCACTAATGGAAGAAGTTTCATGGGAGTATGAAATTCATAAACGGTCTCCAGACGTGTGTATATCCCCGTCAAGGGAGATGATGATGTTAGGTTTTTGCAGCTCTTGCAGGGAGGTGTGGATGTTTTACATACAGCACTAGGTAATCCCAAATTGGTCACCCATCTGATACTAACCAGACTCAATGTTGCTTAACTTCAGTGATCTAGCAAGAACTGGTATGTCAACGTGATGAGATCATATCTATCAATAACCGAATCAATGACTCTTGTCTGTCCTTCAATACCAATTTGTTCTAGCTGGGGATGGGGCATTATACTGGATGCCAAACATTCAGCTACTATCTCAGTGAATGCTTGTAAAGAGAACTTATCCATGAGGTCCTTATTCCTTGTTTACCTGGTTGGTGTAAACGTGCCGATTGGCAGTTGAAAATCTGGACAATGACAATCAAAGACGACCTTGCAAACTTTTCAGACCCATAAGTAGTTTTTAAACTGTAATCAAAATTGGTTAGCCATGCTGCTTGACAGACACTATACTTGTACCATTTTTTTTTTTTTTTTAATTTTTTCAATTTTTCTAATGAACAAGTAAACTGAATTATTTTTTAATGTTTGCTTAAATGCATAAAAGCTGCTCAAATACAATCACATATCTACACATTTCAGGTATCCACAAAAAAAATGTCATAAAACATTTTGTGTACAGATTTTTAGGCTAAAATGTATTTTAGCCTGACGATTCCCTATTGTTGGAGAAAATACTGAAAATCGATTTATTAAATATATCTATTATCTATCTATATAATATCCTACTTTGTTAGTTGTTACACTTTGAAAAAGGTCAAACTGCTATAAGAAAGCTAATCTGGCAACCCTGGACAAGAACATGAGTGATCTCCCTTTGATGTAGTCTTGTTTCTGAATATCATAATATATGATCATTGTTGTTATGGTGCGAGACTTAGTAATTTCGACATGCAGCAATTTTTCACAGAACAAAGCCAACGAAACGTTACATAAAAGGGAACATTTGAAAGACACAGGGGGGGGGGAGAAAAACATTATCTGCAAAGAGGTATTGAACTGAATGAATAAATTAAAGATTGCCTCCTGCAATGAAATTTTATTTGTATTGAACTCTGTAGCACAATAATACTTTTAAAGTATTTATTAGTACTTAATTTATTAAAATCAACAAAGATTATAGACATGGGTTAAACTGCTTTCTTCAGTTAAAAAAAATAGCCTGCCAAAATAAACTAGGCGAATTCTAAGAAAATTGCTCAATCCCAATGATCCTAAAATTATGTGTATATATATTAAGTTGAAAATTTAAAGATGTGACTGAATCTGATCTGCTTTGGGCTCCAAATAGGTAGTATCATGAAAACGCGACTGCAGTTTGGTAAAAAGCTTATATTCAAAATATTCAGAAAACTCTACCTACCATTAAACACACAAAGACAAAAAATACTGGTTTGATTTTATAAAACCATCTAAAACTTGTTTAATTATATATACATGGGTTTATCAGGACACTGACATGACGATACTTCTCCCCCTACAAGTAAACCATGACCATGTATTCAAAATAGTATTCAAAGCTCAAATATGATTCGACACAGCTATGCACTGGCTCATACAAGAAATGGTACACCGTCTGGTCATGTTACAGGGCTTTATGTTGCGAGTGAAACAATCGCAAGTGATTTGTTTTTTTAAAGTGGCAACTAGAAATAAAATGCTTATCTTTTGACGATTGTGTTTTTTGTTTTCACTACTCTTCCAAAGCTCATTACCAAGTGAAAAATGTCTTTTCAACCTCTTTTTTTTTCTCCTTTTATGAAACTAGCAAAGTCGAATTATTTGAACAACTAGCGGGGGTACCCGGCGTTGCCCGAGTGTTTGTTTCCGGGACGGGGGGGGGGGAGTTTTAAAAAATGTTATGGTAGGTAAGTAGGAAGGATCAAACCCGGAGTCATGAGTAAAAGTAGGAAAATAAAGTGTGAAAAAAAAACAAACAAAAAAAAATCTGCAACGTTAACAGTTCGGCCACCAAGAAAAGTCCATTCCAGTTGTTTAGGAAAAAAAAACAACAAAAAACGACTACGGTAGGTCGGCGCGAACGTGAAAATATAATGTGAATTGTCCAGCATGCTAACCACTACGCCACAGAGCACTGCAGCTTAGTTTAGTGATTTTAAATAACTTCACATGAAAGAACTACGAAGCCAAACCGGTGTTCTCTTCTCAACTGTTCCTTGTGAACGATCCCCAAACGGTGTTAAGTGGTGGCAGGGGGAGGAGGAATTTATTAGAGAGAAAATATTTTACCACTTCCATTGATCTTAACCGATTTTGGCCGTGACTTCTCAGCAGAAAAAGTATAGCAATCTAAGATTATCGAGGAATTTGAGAAATAATAATCCTATAACACACCTCAGATATTGTTCTGCCGTTTGTGCATATTATATTTGCATGAAATATCTTCATTTTTAATCCTATTAAGGTCAAAATCCGACGGGAAAAAATGAGTTCATTTTATTTATTTGAACAATAAAAGTTTAATAGAATAGTATACTTTTTTTAACGAACGCTGTTTAAAAAACACCAGAAGTCTTAACATAAAATTTGTTGCATATTTAGAACTACACGTGGATTTGACTAGTAACTTTTCTATTTGGTTAGGAAACGAAAATATTTAGTTGTCAAGGGTCCACTAAAGATAAATTTGTCCAGAGAGCTCCGTGTTACCTCAAGTAACAGTGTAATGTTGTCCAGGAACCAACCCACATGTGTGCGGTTTCAGCCGCAAAGGAGACCACGACAAAGAAAAGGAAATAACTCCAACTCACTTGTTCTTTGTAGCAACAACATTTATTTCTTTATTCTATCTTTACCGTTGTGACGTCCCTCATGCGATAGTCTATCATGCCTCACATGTAATCACAAATGTTATCCACATCTCTTGAACGTTATCTCATCTACCAAGATCTAACATTATCCATTTCTGTCCTTTTTTATATAATTTTCTTTTTTTTTTTTTTCTTCCCCGGTGACCTCACTTTGTATGCATTTACGTACACGCATTCACACTAGGTTACAGTTTTTTGCTTGCTAAGGCCCAAATGATGACATACTTTGTAATACCTCAGGACTAATCCTGCCTTGGTGCGAATTATATGTATAAAATTCTCTAGGGAATACACTGGAAGTGGTCCCAAATCTCTACATTACCTTCCATGTACCAAATATCTACCTGTCCCAGATCCAAGTGACCCATGGATACAGAACTTTAAAACTTCAAACACATATCTGATTTTAATGAAATTCGAACCATATATATTTAGAGAGAGGGAGGGGGTCAACATTAAAACGAAAGTAATACGGTGTTATGATCAAAGTGAAAAAGTGCATAGTGATCCTCATTTGATCCCAAACAACGTTGGGTCTTCCTGCTAGTACACACGCACACACGTGAATACAATTTGACATTAAGATTTAACAAAGCGGAATATTTAAAACTGTTCTGTCAGTTTTGGTAAATATTAATCTATTAAAAAAAAAAAATTAAAAAATAAGAATTTCATTTCTAAGGGATTTCATAATCTGATCAGTCCTTTTTATTGCTTACTAGCGGGGGTACCCGGCGTTGCCCGGGTGTTTGGAGGTGTGTGTGTAAGGGGTGAGGGTAAAGTAAAGAATAAGCGAAGTAATAACCCTGTTTAAATATTTAAAAAAAAAAAGAAAAAAAAAGCGAACAAACATAAAACATCTTTAAAAAAGAAATCGGAAAAACAAAAGTCAAGAAAAAAAAAAAAAAAAATGATGAACGTGTTCGGAAAAACTAAAACAAAAAAACACAGCAAAAAGTGAAATGGCATAAATAACCCTTCGATTCGGTTAAGTTCATGGTGCGTTTCACCCAGTAGAAAACATAGAACAAAAACGAACGTTAAAATTTCATTCCACTTTTTTTAAGCAACTACGAAGTAAAGAAAACCCAAACCGGTGTTCCTTCGTAACTGTCCCTTGTGAACGATCCCACAACGGTGTAAGTGGTAGTGGGGGAAGGAGGAATTTATAAGAGAGAAAAGATTTTACTACTTCCATTGATTATAACCGATTTTTGCAGTGAACTCTCAGCAGAAAAAAAAAATATAGGAATCTACGATTATCGAGGAAGTGGAGAGGTAATAGGCCTACAACACATCTCAGATATTGTGCTGCAGTTTGTGCATATTACATTTGCATGAAATGTCTTGATTTTTAATCCTATTAAGGTAAAAATCAGAAGGGAAAAATGAGTTCATTTCATATATATATAGGGACTAGCAGAGGGTGCCCAGTGTTGCTCGGATGTTTATGGAACCCCGAGAGGGGGGGGTCAAAACAAAAGTAGTGGGGGTGCCCGTTGCCCAGGTCTGTGTAGGTGATGTAATAAGGAATCCAGGGGGAGGGGAGTAAAAAAAGTGATAGTGGCGGGGGGGGTTAAAACAGTCGGCAGGTGTTTAAAGAAAAAAAAAAATGTGGTAGGCAGGCAGGCTTGAACATGTAACGCGAAGGAGGAAAAAAAAGGGTAAAAAAAACATCGCCCAAATGTTGAAATTAAGCGTAGTCAATCTAACAGATACGATCACTTGCAAAAATGGTGATGCAAAAACCGACCCTTCGTGTAGAAAACTGGCCAGTTTAGAGTGAACGAATTAATATTTTTGGCCAATTTATCGATATTTGTCATCTGAGATGTTGAGCTTCAAAACACTGATCTTGTTAGGATCCGTTGCGTCTGTTGAAAGTTTTTGGCAGCCATACCTACATACATTCACACAAACCGACGATTGAGATTTATATTATAGATGTCATCAAGTAAGTAGAAGTTAACCCTCCAACAGTCTAGAGTCCTCTTCCAGTCACCAATGACACTGTAGAAATCTGAAAAATCTAATTAGAGTCAATTTTCCAAATTTTTGCTATACTCTTTCTCTCCTTTTTAATAACAGAGTTCCTTCAAATAAGAGTTAATGAGATGAATAGATGGTCAGTTGCAAATATGACCGAATATATCGAATAAAAGATGAGTTTCCATCTTAACGCTACTTGAAAAATTCATGTATTTCAACAGAAACATTGCTTTGATATCTATAATGCTGGGTTGTTTGCTGAAAGTATTAGATGAGAGGTGGAGTGTATTAAGTCACATCATTTGTAAACAAACACACGCACAACATCACAACTAAATCAAAGAAACAAATACAATTTTCCTTAATAATATACCATACTATAACTGACTCGAAAAAACAGGAAATGGCTGAAACTCTAGCGGAAAACCTCCAATCCTAGTTAAATAAGTAATATAAATAGATGGTAATGTTCAATGCTACCAAGATTAAGCCTTTTAATAATTACAAGAAACCTCAACCACTGATTGCCATAGCTAATGATACACTGCCTAAAAGTACTTCCCTCAAGCTCCTAGGCTAAACATTCACGGACAACATGAATTGGAACAAATACATGAAGATAATTGTCAAGACTGCTGCAAGTATGGTAGGCTTTCTCTACCGTGCTAGACAGTTACTCACACCTTGGAGTATCCTGTATCTCTACAAAGCTAATATTTGCCCATGCATGGAATATTGTTGCCACATCTGGGCTGATGTATCTGCCAAAAGTCTCACTCCTAGACAAGATTCAAAAGAGTCGCAAAGCTAACAGGTCCCACACTACCACCCAAATTTCAACTTCTGCGCCATTGCTAAAATGTAGCATCTGTGCCTGCTTTACAAATATTTTAATAGAAAGTGCACCGATCAACTCAAAGCGCTAGTATCCCCTCCTCGATGTAAATACCCCCGACAAGTAGAAAAGTCCCACCATTACATTGTAGAGATCCCTAGATGCCATAAAGCCTTCTACTCAAATAGCTTCTTCCCTCAAACTGCTAGACTTTGGAATTCCCTCCCAGACCCCTGCTTCCATGACTGTACCGACATGCAGAAGTTTAAATGTAATGTGAACAAACATCTTGCTTCCCATCTCCCTGCAAGTCTGGTCAGATCTACATAAAGTGAATTTTGTTATCGTTACTTATTCCATTACTATCTTCCAGTAAACTAGTAATCACAATATTGCAGAGTCACTGGCAGCCAACCCCCCTCTTTCTCTAGTTTCCCCATACCATCTTTTCAGAAACCTGTTGATAAGCAAATTGTCTTCATAAAATGATAAATAAAAAAAATTAAAAAAATGATGTTTTAAGCCTTTGATTGATGGTTTCAATGTAAAGAATAACTTTCCCAAAGCAAGGATAGATAACAAATTTTAACTATTCTTTGAACACATCTCTTATTCTGTATTTATTTTTATCTACTTTTACGTTTCCTGCTGTGTAGGCCCTATATCTATATTGCTTTTTACTATTGTGTACTTTTTATTAAAATTGACTTTTCTAACTAAAAATATGAATCGGGTGATACTGTGCAGGGGTCAGGTTCTTTTGTGATAACTGCTTTTATTGATATTTTATAAATATTTTTCGTTGTGTTTGATTTTATTTTGACTTTTTAATTTTCCAGATTGCACATCGTTTTTAAAATGGCCAGTGCTTCTGCGACTAAAAAAAAGAAAGGAGAGGGTTTCAAGAAAAATGGGAACTACAGTATTTTTGCACAGAAGTGAATGGAAATATACATTTAATTAGCAATAACCATATTTCTACGCCAAAGAGGTATAACCTGCAAAGACATTATGAAACGAATCATCTGTCTTATAATAAATATGAAGGTCCCATGTAGGTTTCAATGCTCAAAGAATTGATGGTTAACTTGACACAGCAACCGCCTTTTTTTACAAAAAGTTAGCAAGTCAATGTCACTCCCATTATTGCAAGCTATGAACTCAGTCGATAGATAGCGATGCATGGGAAATCCTACACCGAAGGACATTTTGTGAAACAATGCCTTATAAAAACGGCCGAAGTTGTATGTCCGGAAAAAGCACACTTGTTCAAAAATATTTTCCTCACCAGGAACACTGTTGCTGAACGGATTGATGAAATGTCACGTGATTTGAAGCAACAGTTGAAAGCTGAATCATTAAGATTTGAACAGTTTTCAATTGCAATTGACGAGACTGTCGATATCACTGGGATAGCACAGCTTGCGGTCTTCATCAGGGCCTGTGACAATAAATTCAACATGATTGAACTAATCCCTATGCATGACACTACAACAAGCCAGGACATCTTTAAGAATGTTGAACAGGTTCTGCATGAATATGATTTAGATTTGAGCAAGCTTGCATCCTTGTCTACTGTCGGTGCAGCGAATATGGTTGGCAGACATAATGGTGTTGCTGACAAGTTACAAGCAAAAAATAAAGAATTTACATCCGGATTTGTCATTTACACATTTTGACTATTATTTATCAACAAAATGCGTGTTCAAAGATTTTAAAATGGGATCATGTGCTTAGCTTAGTCATAAAGACAGTGAGCTATATCAGATGTCATTCTCTCAACCACCGTCAATTCAACCAGTTGTTAGAAGATATGGATAATCAGTTCACCAATGTTCCATTCTACACAGATGCACGCTGGTTGTCATGTCACAAAGTGTTGAAAAGATTTTATTTGTTAAGACAAGAAATAATCACTTTTTGGAGATGAAAGGTGAAAACACTGATGAAATGAAAGATGAAAGTTGGCTCCAGGATCTGGCTTTAGCCGTGGCCATTACAGCACAATTAAACGATCTCAATTTGAAATGACAAGGTAAAAACAAGCTCATCACTTAGTTGTATGATGATGTCAAATGCTTCATTACAAAGTTGAGATTATGGAAGTCACAAGTTTCAAATGAAAATTTAATTCATTTTCCTACGTGCAAAGAGCTAAAAAATAGTACTAATAAAAAGTCAGCAACAAGTTTTACCAAGTATGACAATCACCTTGGATCATTGTCAAAGTTTCAAAAAAGATTTCGTAATTTCTCATATTTTGAGCAAGAGTTTGCATTATTCACAGCGCCGTTTACTTTTGATGTTACTAAAGCAGATGAAACCCTACAAATGGAACTGTTAGAAATACAGATTCTTTATTCAGAGCAAAGTATTTTGAAGTGGGAATACCCGATTTCTTTTCATACCTTCCGAAAAGGTTTATAAATTTCAGAATGTTTGTCACACGGATTGTGGCAATGTTTGGTTTCACCTGTTTGTGTGAATAATTATTTTCCTTCATGAAATTAAGACTTCTTAGAGAACTAAGTTGACTGGCAAACACTTACTTTTTTTGTAAAGCTCGGAA
Organism: Euprymna scolopes; assembly: GCF_053919585.1. Lineage (NCBI taxonomy): Eukaryota > Metazoa > Mollusca > Cephalopoda > Sepiida > Sepiolidae > Euprymna > Euprymna scolopes. Next base: position 78,790,973 of record NC_136513.1, on the reverse strand, counting down.
ATACACAAACTTCAGCCAGACATACCAGAGCTTGTCAAGAACAAGGGGTGTCAAACCTCAGGACAAAACATGTTTGAGTATTTGATAAGAAATGTTCATTTTTAATTATTATAATTTATGTGCATTCAGATATATGTTCCTATTTACTATGCCTCCCCACGGGAGAGAGTTAGACACCAGGGTCGTTTTTTTAATGTGGAGAAAAGGAACAAAAAATAAAAATAGTCTCAGTCGTGAAGGATTTCTCCACTGACAGAACAAGAAATTGAAGTGCAGCATCTGAAGAACAGATACTACACGTTGATCTTGTCCCAAAGGCATTCAGATATATGTTGGCTATGTATGTTGCTTTTTAAATTTTCCTTATATCAAAATAAACGGATTTATATGTCATGCTAATTTCATTCGTTATATTCTTTTGTTAAACTACAAGTACTTTTAACTTGCATTCTTGAATATGACCAAACTATTGCATGTTTCTAAATTACCGATGAAAGAAATATTTTTATTTAACGACTTTGATTAATATTGTAGGGGTGCGGCCCTCATGCCAACACAAACTGATTCCTGTAGCCCTAAGGGGCTCGGAGTAGGTATCACAAACCAAAATTTTATTTTCATTATATCTAAAAAAAATTAATGTGGTCACATAGATTTTTGTAAACCATAAACAAAAGTACCAAATTTATTTTGGTAGTTCAATTAGCCATCAAGTTATGATCGTTCAAAGTTTCTCAGAAAGTTGAAAATTAGCTATCATGGTCCAGAAGTCAAATTTCATATTATATAGCTAAAAATGTAAGCTACTAACAAGTAAAAAATCCTTATAAATGTAATGTCATCTTGTGGTAAATGAAAATTAATATTAATGAAAGCAATAATTATTAGATGAAACCAACCTAAACACTAGGCAAAAAAGTGCAAATATGACACGGAAATGCATCTTTGACTGTTCATATCAATTTCATTTCAATATCTAATGTATTGAATCTTCTTAGTATGATTTATAACACAGATCAAGATAATTTTTTCTTTTAATTATAAATTTATAAAACTACTCAATTGTGGACCATGTAAAAGCAGTCGAACAGACAATTTGGTAAAAAGGGGGGGGGGAAGTATATGTTACTTAAATTGCTGTAAACATGTAACCGTTGGAGGTAGAAGCTTAAAACTTTGCAACTTTATTAATTTTTGGGTGAGGAATTAAAAAATGTTTGCCTTGTTTCTAATAAAACTTTTTGCCACAGAGATATTTTTAATTTGGGAAATTTAAACTCGCCAAAAAAGGACCGACAATAATAAGATTTAGAAATTCGTTATACAAAAAGTCGAAGTTATTTTTTTCAAGCATTGAAAAACTTTCAACTTAAAAGACAAGTAAACAAGATATTTTATAGGCAGAGGTCTTACTATAATTCCTTTCCTTATTGATTTTTTTCTCAGAATTCTTTCATAAGCTTCTGCTATGGTAGATATATCAAGAACACTCCAAATCCTACCATCACTTGAAACTGGCATTACCTCAAAACCTCATCTGTAAAACAAATGCTGACTCTACCTGCGCAATGTCATCTGACAAAGGCCATTGAAAAAAATCTTTTCTACCTTTGGTTTGCGATAAAAATTTTATTACAGTGCTGGATGCAGATATAACCTCAATGACTTGGCTAATGTAAAAGTTGGTGTCATAGTAGACAGTAACCCATTGTCCTTGATGCTCATAACTGAAGATATCCCGAGATGGTTCGTCATCGCAACTGCAAGAGTTATCTGAATGTTCAGCAGTTTCACTGAGGAACTTTTTTTGTTGCTTTGGAGTTGGAAATGAATCAACTAGATTTCTTATCAACAAGTCAGAGAGAGCAGCTTCCAGTTGAACTTTATTTCCACTGGTGTTGATTTTGACACTTACCACAACCTTGACATATCTCAGTTCAAGTTTATACATAACCACCTGATAGAATATATAGGTCTCGGGGGTACTTCTACACTTTATCGCCAAAAATGGAGACGCCATTTTTTTGTGCACCTGTCGCAAAAATCCGAGGGAGTAATCAGTATTTTAAACTGACCAAAGCATGAAATAAATAACAAAAAAAATTAAACTAGATAATGATTTTTCGGTTTCATTTAAATTAATTTGTTGTTGACCCTTTAAAGTTACTTTAATTCAAAAAAAAAAAAAAAAAAAAAAAAACTACTATAAAAATCCAATGTTGCTTTCATTACGAAATTGTTTTATTAAAATTATATTTTCTTACGCAAACTTTTCAATAAATGTTTTTGAAATTATATATTGATAAATTTTTATACAGTAAATGTTTTGGTTTTCAAATAGCGCTCGCCCAGTTTAAACAATTATGAATATGTCATTTTCTGTTTTTAATAATTTTTTTCATTTTCTGTTTTCAATAATAAAAATATATATACGTTTCATGAAAAATATTCCCGTTTTCATTAATTAAATCGAAACATTTTCAATTAAATAATTACGGATATATGTTCTTTCACTTTCTTTATGTAAATAATAAAAATTTTTCCATAATTCTTTCCTGAGTAATTAATAGTTTAATTTTTTTGTTATTTATTTCTAACTTCGGTCATAGTTTAAAATACTGATTTCTCCCTCGGATTTTAACGACAGGTGTGCGGAAAAAAAAGAAAATGGCGTCTCCATTTTCGGCAATAAACTGTAGAAGTACCGTCTCGGGAATTAAAAAAAAAGATTTTTACAGTGAAATTAATTTTTTCATTTATGTGCCACGTGCATAATTATATTTTCAGTTATTTTTTAAGTAATGTACAGTGTAATTAAAAAATAATTTAACAAAACCTTCAAGTTTATCAAAAACGCCCGATAGAACATAAAAAAAAAATGCACACTTTTACGTGAAATAAATTTTTTATTTACACAGGACTTGTTGCACGTAACTTAAAACTGAGTTATATTTTGTTAATTTTTTTTTTAAGTAATGTACAGTCTAATAAAAAAAATAATAATTTAACAAAATGTTAGATATATGAAAAATACTCGAAAGAACATAAGTAAAAAAAAAAAAAAAAAAAAAAAAAAATGGGGCACTTTTTTTTTTTTTTTTTTTTTTTTCAAATGAAAAATTTTTTTCCGTCAGTTACAACTAAAAATGCTTTTTGGTTTAAAATGTACCCAGTTTAATTTTTAAAAGATAATTTAACAATGCTGAAGTTTATCCAAGAACATATGAAAGTTTGAAAGAAGATATAGAAAATAAACAAATGACATTATTTTTTAAATTGTGAATTTTCATTTCTTTTATTGATGTGCTTCTTACACTAAAAATATTATTTTAAACAATAACTTTCTATAAGTTTTAAATAAACAAAAACAAATCCATAGTGAGACAAGTTGTTTGTTTACGTTTTCGTTTGTGCTGACAGTTGATTTTCGTGATGGCATCGAGTTGTAAATCTCGATGTGTAGGTACATTCACTTTTATTAGTGGCGCTCCTTGATTTATGAGCGCAGTAATATGACACTAACAGATTATTAAAGAGATATTTCTCCACAAAACTGCGATTTTCGGTGATTTTTCAATTGAATTGCTTTCAAATTTCTTTCACTGAAGTTTTCAAGTTGGATTTTTTGTAGAAAAAAAACCTTAAAACCCTTTTAGCTTACCCTATTTATAATTGACCTTTTTTCTTTAAAATGGTACTATTTTTTTTTATATGTAAAGACTCACAATATCGAAAGTTTGAAAAACAGTTTTTTGTGTAAAAAATAAAGCAGCGTTCACCAAAATTAGTGACATAAATTGAAGTAACCTAGAAAAAAAAAAAAAAAAAAAAAACTATTAAAGACACAAAAAAAAAATTATATATCTATAAAGCAAAAAGATGAAATTTTATTTAAATCAAAACTATCAAAATAACCAAAAAAATAAAGATATCGCAAATTGAAGTTAAGGGAAATTGAACTTTATTTACCAGTTTTCACATCCTAAACTAGGCTAGTTTGGAATACCTACTCTGAGTTTGACATGCCTGTCTCGATTTCCTCCAAAGGACAAAGTGAGAGTTCACGACTTTTCACAACTCCTTTGCAGGTATTTAGGGTTGGATGAAGGTAGCATTTGATTTCAATATTTTCAAATATTTTAGTTTCAGTATTTTCTTGGTTTGTTCTTCATTATAGGTCTCAATTAATAGGCTGCCATTAAATTGTTTTTTGATAGATTTAGGTTTTAAAGTTTTTAAACTTTTTTCAATTCTAAATGGGGACAACTGGCTCAAAGGAGTTTCCTCCATTGATTCCATGATAATAAATGTTGGGGAACTTCTGTTTTCTTGGCTCTTCTTCAGAGCTGCTGATGTCAAAGACATCAGAGTGTGTTCTTTTTTTGGTAGTTGGGTGTTTTTCGTAGGAAATAAGCCATATTATGATTTTATTTTTTTTCATCATCTTTGCTCCCCACCCGTCTCGGAGCCCTACATGGGAAGTGCCTGGGGGAAAACCCATTCGCCCAGCCACAACAGGGATATAAAGATTATATACTCGATTTAGATGATATCTTTAATGAGCACCTGTTTTCCTTTGATGTTACTCTGGGATACTAGTAATTAAAAGGGTTTTCAGCCATGTCATAGATATTTCACTTCATCGATTGACCCTCAGCTACTGCTTTCCACCATATATTAGGAAATAGTTGTTATTTGTGGGGGAGGGATAGGCATATTGTGTTAATGATAGGTTTATGGGGTGGGCAATATATGATGGGGCTGGACATGACCAGCCAACCCCGGCTAGCCTAATAAGGGTCAAAGTGGTGTGTTTGGAAGTGGGAGTACTAAAACCTGATCTCCAAGTCTCTCAACCACCAGGATCCTATGGTCAACAGATAGCCCCATTGAGGGACTTCTACTCTCTGCAGGGGGATAGTCAACATATTCTGATGCCCTGCTGACAGGGTCAAGTGGAATCTGATCAGATTTTGAAGTTCTTTTTTTAATAGCATATATTTGTTTTTGTTTTTTTTTCCGGTTTCTATTTAACCCATAGTTGGGACCCTAACAGGTACCACCATTCCTGGTCAGAGTGGACCTGGGAGAAATCGCAATTAAAGGGTGGCTCCACGCTCCCCAAAGCCTGCAAACTGGGGCCTCACCATCGGATATACTTTGTCATATTCAGCACCGAGAAGTAGGGAAGGAAAAAGAAAGGGGGGGGGCTGTTTTTATTTTTGTAGAACATAAGTTTTACAAAAGAGAATAGAAAACAAAAACAGAAATCGATGTAGGTGAATTTTGTCTAAGAAAGCCAATAGGCAGCCTGATCTGGTAGCACCAGGAAAAAAATAGGAACTTGTGATGGTGTTGCTCATGGGATGTAATGCAGCATTTTATTATTACGAGTACATGAAGCAGAAATGGTAGTGATAAGCTACATAAGATAGTGGCTATCAGGGTAGATTATTGAATTTGTATGTGGCATCTTGTTGCAAATCTGCAGTACTTTGGTCCAGAGGGATGGTTGAACCCGTACTCCAAATATGAAGAGTATATTAAATTCACAAACAGTCCCAGTCAGAGAAGATGGGAAGTATCGATGTTTATATATATATATATATAAAATATATTTTTAGTCATCGACATACAGACCTGTTTCGTTGTTTCACAACTCATCAGTGCCGCTAGACTAACACCTCTCCCAAGCCGAGGATCGAACCTAGAACCGTCGTGATGACAGTCGGCAGTCCTACCCCCTGACTACGGAATCGGTGGCCGAAATTAAACTGTCCGAACGTCTATTTAAATAAACATCCGTCCGCCACTCGTAGAGGGCTCAAACGTTTGTTTGTAAACAAACCGCGAGCTTCGCATTATTTCAGCTAAATTAAGTAGCGAGTAAGATAATTTACGAGAGTGCTCTACCGAAGAGGGGAGCTTTATAAAATATATTTTTAGTCATCGAAATACAGACCTGATATATATATATAGCACCTGGTATTTCCAAATGGTCACCCATTGCTTAACTTTGATAATCTAATGAGAACCTGTGTGGCAATGAGATTATGCCATATATATATATATATATATATATATATATATATATATTAGCCTAGGTGTTTGTAGATGTGTGGTGAGAAAAAAAAAAAAAAAAAAAAGTGGTAGTAGGCAGGCAGGCAGGCTCGAACCTGTACCCCGAAGGAGGAAAAGTGGGGGGGGGAAAAAAAAAATAAATAAATAAAAAAGTGACGCGTTAGCTGTTGTGGCCATCGCCAAACCAGAAGTGACATTGGTTTAAATTAAGGCTAGACAATTGAAAAGAGGCTTTCGAAAATATTGGCGAAAAAAAAGCGACCCCTCCATGTAGAAAAGTGGCCAGTTGAGGATGAAGGAATTAATGCTTTTGGCCAATTTTTCGATATTTGTCGTCCGAAGGGTCGCACTTCAAAAGGATACCGATCTCATAAAAATCAGTTGCCTCTGTGGAAAGTTTTTCTGAGACATACATACATACATTTAAACAGACAGGTGAAATTTATATTATAGACTAGCGTGTGTGTAGGAAAAAAAAGAAGTTTTTGTAGGTATGTAGGCCTGAACCCAAAGCTTTGAGGCGAAGGCAGAAAAGAAAGTGATAGCCTGATAACTTACTGTGACATTACGAGGGCAGCGGAAGTGAGAATGGTTGAAATTAAACGATTAAAAAGTTAAGTGAAGGAGTTCACACAGGTGCGTAAATTTAATGATGTCAAACATCATGCCATAGGAGAATGAAATCCTGCACTTAAATTTGGCTGCAAGCCAGTTTCTGTGTATTTGTTTGGTTCCCCAAGATGGTGGGGGGAAACCAGCTCCCCATAAAAAGAGGAGCGTCTGATATGACAGGATTTTCCCCCCAAAGCTCATTGTTTCTGGACATGCGGGAACAGTTCGCTTTCGATTTTTAGTCTTGCTTTTATACTGAAAAGCTAAACAAACATGCGGAGACCAAGAAATAGCGCGATTCTAGGGAATACCTCTCCTTCACAAATAAGACCACTGGAAGAAATTAGGTAGAAACCAATAAATGAAAAAAAAAAAAAAAATCTAAATAGGACAGATCCTTTTGAATTGTTAACGACCTTATTTATTCCAATGGACTTGTTGGTCTAGTAGTCCATATCAATTTGCCGCTCTGATACGTCATTGTAATATACCTTCCTAGTAGCTTCTTCCCAAGAACTACAAACTTGTGGAACACTTCCTGCTGACCGTTTTCCTCCTACTTATAGTTTTAGTCATTTCAGGGCTGATCCCATGATAAACATCTCCTGCCTTTGTGATAATCATTTTGTGTTATTGTTACGTCATACATCAAGTGACTCGCACATACCTCGTCTGGAACGATCAACAAAAACCACAAATGATACAAGCATTCATTATCATCATCACCATCATCATGACAGGCTCCTTGCCCGGACCAATGTGACTTCCTCTCCAGTTTCCTGTCTTCCATCAGCTGCCTTAGATCTTCAGGTTCACAGTTGGC
>NC_136513.1:78650957-78778457 GCF_053919585.1 Euprymna scolopes | reverse complement strand
GGCAATGGCAGTCAGAAATACAGATTGAGGTAGGAGGAAAATGTTTTCAGAGCTTTAGAATTTAAAAAAAATCTGCCTGACATTGGTTTACTGAGAACTGTGAGATGAAATTATGTGGATCGGGAGGTGGGATCAAGCCCACCCAATTCTCCACATAATGAAAGGCAAAAATAGCTTTGAGGACACAATCTGCCTTACCGCCAGGAAACTCACCATTCAGAGTCATTTTGTTCCAAGACACTGAATCAACACTGAAGAGACAAGCCCGCAGAATTAGGGTTGATCACTTCAACTTTACTAATAGAAGCCACCAGTTCTCAAGCATTTGCATTTTGAGTCAGAAATTTATGAATGATCAAGTTTTGTAACTTGAAGCGAATAATTTTTTTTTTTTACATAGGCATCAACACTTATCAAAACCAAGAGGCCACTTGAGGGTAAGAGCTAAAGAGTGTACAGTAGAAATGGGACAATATAGTAATAATTAATAATGGAAATTCGATAAATTTGTTAATTTATATGGAACGGTTCATCAAAAACTTGTTTACATTAGACTTGAAGACAACCATATTGTAATCAGCTGGAAAGCAGGAAAATGGAAGATAATTCCACAGGCGTGCAGTTTTAAGAAAGAAGCTTTGTTCATGGAATCTACATTTATTCTGTATAAATATATATATATATATATATATATATATATATATATATATATATATAAGCCCAGTTATCAACTTGTTACTCTTTTTTTCTTCTTTTGGTTTGAAGGAACTTATTTTCTAGGGACTCCAACTTAAGAAACTAGGGCTGAACAGATCGTACACTATCAAAAGCAACACGAGAAGAGTAGCAACCTGTCCGACTGGATCTTTTCTTCATCAACCAGTACCCTCATTGAAGCAACAGCCCAGTCCCAGAAACCAAATGAGACCCAGAGCAGACAAATCTGATATCACTTGTTGGATGTCGTTGGAGAGAAAGAGATACATATTTTGTAATTAAATTTTTTTTTAAATGATGAAAATTTGTTATTAAGAATTAAGCAAATTATAGTGTAGGCATCACCAGTTGCCAGAAAACCTATTCTAATCATTTTTTTTTTCCTTCAACAAGTTACCTTTGGAATTCCCTTTCTGTTCCTGGCTTTAAGAACATGCAGAAATTTAAATGTAATGTGAACAAACATCTCTCTACACAACTCCCCACTTCTGGCTCCGAATTCTTAGTAGCACCTGACGTTTCATTAGCAAAGCAACTTTAAAAGGTGTCACTACCTCTCTAAGCTCAAAGACCATTCTATAAGGGTTAAATAAATAAACAGAAATACAGCACCATGATTGGTGATAAGGAAAAAATGGATCATTTAAGAGGGCAGTTCAACAAGAATTTGTTTACATTGAACTTGAAAACAACCATGTAATAAGCAGCCTCATGACACCATGTTTCATAGACAAGTAGTTGTAGCAAAAAAAACTTTGCATATGGAAGCTTTGTTTAAGGAGAGAGAGAGAGAAGAGGAAACTTGAGAGAGTTGTAGATAGACTAAGTTTTAATTGAATGCTTTACAAGGAAGGGACCATAAAAAATTTAATAGATTAATTCTGTGGTGGTCAACTGGGCCATTTTTGGAAGTGGGGGGGGTCCTTTTTCGCAAGTCACGCACATGTATCAAACTAGAACTGTTTAAAAAGTTTATTTTGCAACGTCATGACATCATAAACACTTGTTGCCGTGTGTGCAAAATAATTTATCCGCAAATCTTTGCCTTCTTCCCCTCTTTCGCATTTCATGTTAGAGCCAGCCCAGATACTGTGGCCCCCCCTTTTATTTTTTTTATTTTTCAATCACACAGGCACTCCTATTTTGATTGAAAAAAAAAAAAAAAGTTTTGATTTATTCATTTTTCATAGGAGGGGGGATTTTTTTTTTTTCCAGCACACAGGCAACAAAAAGTGTTCAATATCCGGAGAATAGCTTCTTTTCATACCCCTTCTACCGAAATATCTGGTGGGAAGGTTGCCACTTTTTTTTTCTTTTCTTTTTTTTTTTTTAGGCGATTACTGTAGAATAATCAAAAGAACTGTGTTAGTCAATAACACACAACAACAACAACAATAATAGCAGCAACACTTACCAAGGGTTCAGCTCATGCACAAGACAGACATCAGATTGAGCTGGACTGAGGACTTGTATTTATGTACAAGCATATCCAATCAGGTGATTCAGCCAATCACAATCCAAGGAATAGACTGGCCCATGTTTGCACAATGGAATCTCCCATTGTGCCATAAATAGTTCTCCTCTTTCATGAGAAGTAACTTCACTCTCCGTCTGACTACGACTTTATCGCTCAAAATTTGTTGGTTCGTATATTGTTATTCTGCACGTTATATTGTTAATATTTTGTTATCACCTTGTTAAATTTGTTATTATCTTCTTCTTCCCCCGGCACCACTTTTTCAATTACCGGATTCTTTTTTTTTTTCTTTTTTTTTTTTTTTTTTTTTTTGGACTGTTATCTTTCTCTCCTCTTGTTATACGCCGGCCATGGCATCTGCCAGCTGTGTGCCGACGGTTGAGGTGAAGGAAGATGAGGCATTAGGTGGATGGACAAAACCACCAAAAGTAAAAATCGACGTAGTTAAATTTGTCGAAGACGCAAAGAAATGTGTGGAATTTACGACAGAAACTGGTATAAAGTTGGAACAACCGCGGTTACAAGAATTTGCTAAGAGGACTATTTCTCTATTTGTAATAGACCGTAAAACAAAAAAACTAATAAGGTCAACGAAAGATGTTGTCACCAAATTAATTGCATCAGCAGGTTTAAGAGCTGAGCGGATTACAAAATGTAAAGGATACAACACATGGGCAGCTCTGTTTAAGACGGAAGACGAATGCGTAGCTATGACAAAAAAAGAAATTATTACCAACGAGTACGTTCTGAGGATGGAATACTTAGGAAGGCGAAGAACTACAGTGTCCATTTTTGAAGTTCCAGGTGCTGTCCCCGGGGAATACCTAGCCGCTTTCTTACTTAAGTTTGGGGACATAACCGGAATAGAAGAAGACCATTATAATGGAGTATGGACTTTTGACATTCTGCTTAATGCAGAAGCATTTTTACGTATACCTTACTACCTGGAGGCTGGAGTAGAGAAGCTGCCAATCGTGGTCGCAGGCAGAAGACCAGCATGTTGGATATGTGGGGAAGTCGGCCATCTCACTTACACATGCCCCAAAAGGAAGCCAGCCGTAAAAGTTATCCCTACAAATGAACGGAAAATAGGTTATGTAGAACCTAAGGACAATTCCCAGACACCAGCAGAAGAGAAAAATGAAATAACACCTGAGGAGTTTGAAAAGACTTTTAATTCAGAAAAACAATCCCCCAAAAAGAAGGACAACTAGACACTCATCCCTCTTTCAAAAAAATCCCCACCCAAGACTTATGCTAAGTCCCTCTCTAAAGAAGAGAAAATTGAAATTAGGACAAGTAAAGACCCAGGGGGCAATAAATTCAAAACCCTACTGAAACTAAAAGAAACTCTTGATGAGAAAAGGAGAAAATCTGAGGAGAAAGAGTTCCCTGAATCCCTTTTCCCTGAAAAACCGACCTCAAAAGAAAAGCAAATCCCTCGCAAAGCCCCCCCTCTTACTAAAGCTCCTCTGCCCCATAGAGACACCAAAATGACATCTCTAGGTTCTCCCTCCAAAAAGACCCCCAAACCGTCACCATTCTGCTCGCCAAACAACACGCCCAAGAACACCCCCCCCCTTCTCCAATGAAAACAGACATGCCCCCTCCTCCCCCCTCAGATAAGAAAAGACATAGAAGCCCCTCTGTAGAGACTGAATCAAGGAAAAAAAAACAACAACCCTTCTTTAATGGGAAGGATGTGTGCAAAATCACGGCGGAGGTGGAGACCATAATGAGGTCCCATAGCAGGAAGGAGTACAGAAGCCTCCTCGCTTTCAAATCATACCAAAAAAAAGACATTACTAACCCTGAAAATTTTAAAACAAACCACATACTAACAGTTGTCAGGAAACGCGAGGAGGCCAAAGGACTATGGACTATGCTGGAGGAAGCAAACTCTGCTTTCAACCTTTATCCTCCAGCAGCCTATTTCAACGACAACGAATTAATCGAAATTAGAAAACGATGTGTTGGACGGGTCCCCATCAAACTCCATCCTTCACTTTATAGGGCAGTTAAACTAACCTTCCCCCTAGACATCGGCGGTCTGTCCCCTGACGGGTCTATCACCACTGAGATGACCACTGGATCATTGGGGACAGCTGTCGGTGTCTTGACACCGTCTATGTTTGATTAGGTTTCTCAACCCTAAGTAACTCAAGATGGCTTCCTTAAGATTAGCTAGTTTAAATGTCCGAGGGTTGAGGGACGCCTCTCGTAAACTTCGAGTTGCACGCGACCTTCAACGCCTTGGTGTGGATATTTGTTGTATACAGGAAACTCACTTCATTCCTAGTGATTATCAGGGTGTGCTCCTTAGAGACTTTCAGCTCTATTCAGCACATTATGATACCCATGCAAGGGGGGTTACTTGGCTAGTTAAGCGCACTCTTGATGCGTCGTGTGACCCTATTTATGCAGATCCAGAGGGAAGATTACTCGTTCTAGATGTTACCGTAAAGGATGTGGCATTTCGTTTTATTGGGGTTTATGCGCCCAATAACCATGCTGAGCTAGTTTCCTTTTTTCGGCGAATCGAGCCTTTCATGAATTCGTCTCGACGGTTAGTTTTAGCGGGAGACTGGAACGCGGTCCTGGATCCCGAATTAGATCGCGGGGTTAATACCAGAAGGGATACTAATCAGAACCGGGATGCTAAAGCGTTTCGAGACTTTGTCGACAAGTTTGATCTTGTCGATAAATTTCGGAACGAAAAACCCGGGGATTTAGCATGGACTTGGACAGGTAGACGCGGCTCCGATTCGGTGCAACTTTCGAGTTACATCGATCGGTTCTTAGTTAGGAGAGTCGACTTAGGGCTTTTAGACTGTCCAAGTTTTCATAGTATAGTTTATTCGGACCACAGGCTTGTCCGGGTTCGAGTAAACTTAGATAGTGTTAAACCTAGGATGGCTAGTTACTGGAAGTTCAACACGTCGTTGTTCGATGTGAAGGACTTCCGGGAACAGCTTCTACTAACAATACAGAGGGAATTGACGGGGGCTATCATCGGGAATAAGTGGTGGGGCAACCTTAAAAAAGTCATTAGGTCCTTCGCTGCTGATTTTAGTCGCCGGCTCAAACGTAGTTCTAGAGCAGCGAAAGCGGCGCTAGAAGATAGATTAGAAAGGGCGGTGGAGGAGGGGGATAGTGCTAGCTATACTGTAGTTAAGGCTGAACTGGACTCCTTGGATAACAGGGAGGACCAGGGAGTATTAGTTAGGGCTAGATTAAAAAGAGCGCCAAACGAGGCAACAAACATGGCCGCGTCATTGCGTGCGGAGGAGTTTCGACGTTCTGCAGATCGACACATCGCCAGTGTCACATTGCCGGACGGACGAACCGTAACTTCAAACGACGGAATCTTGGAGGGTTTTCGGACTCATTTTCAGGAACTTTTTACCAAGGAGCCCGGTCTGACTATTGAACAGTTTGACACCTATTTAGCCGACTTTTCTCGCCTGGAGGCGACCGAAGCAGCTAGGTGTGAAGGTAGCATAAAAGAGGAAGAAGTCATTGAGGCCTTGAAACAGGTCGGGCTAGACAGGACCCCTGGGATAGATGGTCTGCCCTACGAGGTGTATTTGAGGCTGTCGCCCATTTTTATCCCTTTGCTGACCGTACTTTTTAACTCCTGGTTTAGGAACGGGTGCATACCTCAGTACTTTACCAGGGGGATCATTAAATTGTTACGCAAAGATAAAAATGGAGGGGATGGGATAGGTAATTTCCGGCCCTTAACGATGTTAAACACAGAGTTAAAGATTTTGGCCAAGATCTTAGCAAATCGTCTGCAGATTGTCTTACACCGTCTAATAAGTCCCGAACAGACTTGTTCTGTTAAGGGTCGGACGATTCAAGACAATTTGCACACGATACGCTTGATCGTAGAAAAAGTCGACACAGAAGCCGCGCTGATCAACTTAGATCAGTCCAAAGCATTCGACAGAGTAGACCATCGTTACCTAGAGGCTGTTCTTCGCTCGGCTGGGTTTGGTCCCCAGTTTCGCTCTTGGATTTGCCTCTTGTATGCCAACCCTGGTGCTATGGTAGAAGTGAATGGGGTGAGGTCGAAACCCTTCATGTTAACAAGATCGATCCGTCAAGGTTGTCCGTTATCCCCAATGTTATATGTGCTGGCGCTTGAGCCATATTTGCGCCAGCTTCGGGTGAATCCGGTCCTTCGCGGGATTACTTTGCCAGGTGGCTCTACCCCGGTAAAGTATACCGCCTATGCTGACGACGTGACTGTGCTTGTAACGAGCAGTGCCGAGATTAGAGTCGTTGACATAGAAACAAGTCGGTATGCCAAGGTCACAGGGGCCATAATTAACTACGTTAAGTCTATTGGCTTACGTATCGGTGCCTGGAGGGGTATGCCCCTTCAGGGACCCTTTGGTTGGACTGATGGGCCATGCAAGCTACTCGGCGTCTGGTTTGGCCCCGGTCTCCAGCTGGAGAAAAATTGGTCGGAGGTATTGGAAGCGGTCAAGGTCGCATCTCATTTGTGGGCCTTGAGAAATCTGTCTTTGAAGGGTCGGGCGGAGGTATGCAATTCTCATATCTACCCCCTGATCCTTTACCGTCTATCAGTACTTCCACTCCCGGAAACCACACTAGTTGATCTGGTGCGTGCTCTTTTTGCATTCTTATGGCGTGGAAAGCAAGCCATGGTTACTCGGGAGGTCTGTTACCTGCATCCGTCTGAAGGCGGTCTGGGTATGCCTAGTGTGCTAATACGTAGACACACTCTTAGGCTGATATACCTGGATCGAATGTGTACACCAAGTGAGGGAAACGGTGTCTTCTGGATAGAAGACACTAAGAAAGCCTTTCCGGCTTTGGAGAGTGTGCATTCGGCTAGAGGAGAGGCACACAAGTTGTTCCGAAACGAGTGCCCTTTCTATCGCGAGTGTCGGCAGGCCTTGAGATTTCTTCTACGGGTCCAAGAAAGCCTCTCTGACACCCAGCTGTTGTCTCGCAAGGCGCTATATCGGGCCTTAGTGAGGGGATCCGTTCGAGACGAAAAGATTGAGGAGTTCGGTTTTACGAAGGAGGAGCGCCGCTTAATATGGCCTTGGGCGCCTGGGTCGAGCTGCTTCGATAATTACGAGGCATCACTCACCTGGCTGGTAATACGAAATGCCCTCTGGGTCGGCAAAAGACTTTACGCAGCGGGTTTTACGGAGACACCCAATTGTGTCCGATGCGGAGAATGGGAGGAAGACCTTGATCATGCTTTCTTCCACTGCGCCATTGTTCGACCGTTGTGTGAGTTAGTTGAAGGCTTCACGGTTCGCATGCTGAGCGAGCGGTTTTTTGTGCTGGAGTCGGTTTCCCCGTGCTGCAACTGGGCACCGACCATGAAGAAAGAAGAACGCTATGTTTTTCTGTGTTTACTAGCAGTTATGAGAGGCGTGATTTGGACGACGCGACAGAAGGAGGTTTACGGAGGTGAGACCTTCACTGCTCCCCAGCTTGTCCTCATTTTCAAATATCGATTGAAAATGCGAATTAAGCTGGAGAAGGTGAAACTCACTTCTGTGAATTTCAACGACAGGTGGGTGAAAGTTTCGCGACTGTGTAAAGTGAATGGAGCTAATCTTGAATTTCTTTTTTGAGTGGCTTAGGTTTTTTTAAGGATTTTGGGTGACTTGATCAAACATAGACATGCATCGGACCTCCTAGAGTAGGCTAGTTAGGCATTTTTGTTCGAATTTTAACTTAGCTAGAGTATGCATGCTATCATCGCCCCTATCCCCTTTTTTGGTTTTCCCTGTCCCAGCGTCCCCCCCTTTTTTTTTTTTTTTTTTTTTTTATTTTTTTTATTTTTTATTTTATTTTTTTTTTTTTTTTCCCACTTTTGGTTCGATAACCCCCAATCCCGGCCCCTTAGGTGATGGATAAACTGTTTTGCCAGAGATGTGGGCCATTTTTGTTGTGTTTGAATAAAGTCAGCTTTCGTGGGACCCACATCTTTTCGACTGGCAAAACTTTTTATCCGCCACAATCAGTAGTGAGGGGGTTCTTTTTACTAACCACCTTTTACCATTGTATATTTTTCATCCAATTTTGTAAATAAGATTTTTATCCCCAACCCCCCCACATCATGTATATATATTTGTAACTTTCGGGTTTTAAGTAGGATGTCCACAGAGTGATTCTGGTATTTTGGTGAAAGAGTCTAGTTAAGTTAACGTTATGTTAGTTAGGTCAACATTAACCCCCATCCCCTTTTTCGGCCTTGTGCCACATTTTTATTTGTGTAATTTTATTTTATACAATAAAATAAATATTAACTTCACTCTCCGTCTGACTACGACTTTATCGCTCAAAATTTGTTGGTTCGTATATTGTTATTCTGCACGTTATATTGTTAATATTTTGTTATCACCTTGTTAAATTTGTTATTATCTTCTTCTTCCCCCGGCACCACTTTTTCAATTACCGGATTCTTTTTTTTTTTCTTTTTTTTTTTTTTTTTTTTTTTGGACTGTTATCTTTCTCTCCTCTTGTTATACGCCGGCCATGGCATCTGCCAGCTGTGTGCCGACGGTTGAGGTGAAGGAAGATGAGGCATTAGGTGGATGGACAAAACCACCAAAAGTAAAAATCGACGTAGTTAAATTTGTCGAAGACGCAAAGAAATGTGTGGAATTTACGACAGAAACTGGTATAAAGTTGGAACAACCGCGGTTACAAGAATTTGCTAAGAGGACTATTTCTCTATTTGTAATAGACCGTAAAACAAAAAAACTAATAAGGTCAACGAAAGATGTTGTCACCAAATTAATTGCATCAGCAGGTTTAAGAGCTGAGCGGATTACAAAATGTAAAGGATACAACACATGGGCAGCTCTGTTTAAGACGGAAGACGAATGCGTAGCTATGACAAAAAAAGAAATTATTACCAACGAGTACGTTCTGAGGATGGAATACTTAGGAAGGCGAAGAACTACAGTGTCCATTTTTGAAGTTCCAGGTGCTGTCCCCGGGGAATACCTAGCCGCTTTCTTACTTAAGTTTGGGGACATAACCGGAATAGAAGAAGACCATTATAATGGAGTATGGACTTTTGACATTCTGCTTAATGCAGAAGCATTTTTACGTATACCTTACTACCTGGAGGCTGGAGTAGAGAAGCTGCCAATCGTGGTCGCAGGCAGAAGACCAGCATGTTGGATATGTGGGGAAGTCGGCCATCTCACTTACACATGCCCCAAAAGGAAGCCAGCCGTAAAAGTTATCCCTACAAATGAACGGAAAATAGGTTATGTAGAACCTAAGGACAATTCCCAGACACCAGCAGAAGAGAAAAATGAAATAACACCTGAGGAGTTTGAAAAGACTTTTAATTCAGAAAAACAATCCCCCAAAAAGAAGGACAACTAGACACTCATCCCTCTTTCAAAAAAATCCCCACCCAAGACTTATGCTAAGTCCCTCTCTAAAGAAGAGAAAATTGAAATTAGGACAAGTAAAGACCCAGGGGGCAATAAATTCAAAACCCTACTGAAACTAAAAGAAACTCTTGATGAGAAAAGGAGAAAATCTGAGGAGAAAGAGTTCCCTGAATCCCTTTTCCCTGAAAAACCGACCTCAAAAGAAAAGCAAATCCCTCGCAAAGCCCCCCCTCTTACTAAAGCTCCTCTGCCCCATAGAGACACCAAAATGACATCTCTAGGTTCTCCCTCCAAAAAGACCCCCAAACCGTCACCATTCTGCTCGCCAAACAACACGCCCAAGAACACCCCCCCCCCTTCTCCAATGAAAACAGACATGCCCCCTCCTCCCCCCTCAGATAAGAAAAGACATAGAAGCCCCTCTGTAGAGACTGAATCAAGGAAAAAAAAACAACAACCCTTCTTTAATGGGAAGGATGTGTGCAAAATCACGGCGGAGGTGGAGACCATAATGAGGTCCCATAGCAGGAAGGAGTACAGAAGCCTCCTCGCTTTCAAATCATACCAAAAAAAAGACATTACTAACCCTGAAAATTTTAAAACAAACCACATACTAACAGTTGTCAGGAAACGCGAGGAGGCCAAAGGACTATGGACTATGCTGGAGGAAGCAAACTCTGCTTTCAACCTTTATCCTCCAGCAGCCTATTTCAACGACAACGAATTAATCGAAATTAGAAAACGATGTGTTGGACGGGTCCCCATCAAACTCCATCCTTCACTTTATAGGGCAGTTAAACTAACCTTCCCCCTAGACATCGGCGGTCTGTCCCCTGACGGGTCTATCACCACTGAGATGACCACTGGATCATTGGGGACAGCTGTCGGTGTCTTGACACCGTCTATGTTTGATTAGGTTTCTCAACCCTAAGTAACTCAAGATGGCTTCCTTAAGATTAGCTAGTTTAAATGTCCGAGGGTTGAGGGACGCCTCTCGTAAACTTCGAGTTGCACGCGACCTTCAACGCCTTGGTGTGGATATTTGTTGTATACAGGAAACTCACTTCATTCCTAGTGATTATCAGGGTGTGCTCCTTAGAGACTTTCAGCTCTATTCAGCACATTATGATACCCATGCAAGGGGGGTTACTTGGCTAGTTAAGCGCACTCTTGATGCGTCGTGTGACCCTATTTATGCAGATCCAGAGGGAAGATTACTCGTTCTAGATGTTACCGTAAAGGATGTGGCATTTCGTTTTATTGGGGTTTATGCGCCCAATAACCATGCTGAGCTAGTTTCCTTTTTTCGGCGAATCGAGCCTTTCATGAATTCGTCTCGACGGTTAGTTTTAGCGGGAGACTGGAACGCGGTCCTGGATCCCGAATTAGATCGCGGGGTTAATACCAGAAGGGATACTAATCAGAACCGGGATGCTAAAGCGTTTCGAGACTTTGTCGACAAGTTTGATCTTGTCGATAAATTTCGGAACGAAAAACCCGGGGATTTAGCATGGACTTGGACAGGTAGACGCGGCTCCGATTCGGTGCAACTTTCGAGTTACATCGATCGGTTCTTAGTTAGGAGAGTCGACTTAGGGCTTTTAGACTGTCCAAGTTTTCATAGTATAGTTTATTCGGACCACAGGCTTGTCCGGGTTCGAGTAAACTTAGATAGTGTTAAACCTAGGATGGCTAGTTACTGGAAGTTCAACACGTCGTTGTTCGATGTGAAGGACTTCCGGGAACAGCTTCTACTAACAATACAGAGGGAATTGACGGGGGCTATCATCGGGAATAAGTGGTGGGGCAACCTTAAAAAAGTCATTAGGTCCTTCGCTGCTGATTTTAGTCGCCGGCTCAAACGTAGTTCTAGAGCAGCGAAAGCGGCGCTAGAAGATAGATTAGAAAGGGCGGTGGAGGAGGGGGATAGTGCTAGCTATACTGTAGTTAAGGCTGAACTGGACTCCTTGGATAACAGGGAGGACCAGGGAGTATTAGTTAGGGCTAGATTAAAAAGAGCGCCAAACGAGGCAACAAACATGGCCGCGTCATTGCGTGCGGAGGAGTTTCGACGTTCTGCAGATCGACACATCGCCAGTGTCACATTGCCGGACGGACGAACCGTAACTTCAAACGACGGAATCTTGGAGGGTTTTCGGACTCATTTTCAGGAACTTTTTACCAAGGAGCCCGGTCTGACTATTGAACAGTTTGACACCTATTTAGCCGACTTTTCTCGCCTGGAGGCGACCGAAGCAGCTAGGTGTGAAGGTAGCATAAAAGAGGAAGAAGTCATTGAGGCCTTGAAACAGGTCGGGCTAGACAGGACCCCTGGGATAGATGGTCTGCCCTACGAGGTGTATTTGAGGCTGTCGCCCATTTTTATCCCTTTGCTGACCGTACTTTTTAACTCCTGGTTTAGGAACGGGTGCATACCTCAGTACTTTACCAGGGGGATCATTAAATTGTTACGCAAAGATAAAAATGGAGGGGATGGGATAGGTAATTTCCGGCCCTTAACGATGTTAAACACAGAGTTAAAGATTTTGGCCAAGATCTTAGCAAATCGTCTGCAGATTGTCTTACACCGTCTAATAAGTCCCGAACAGACTTGTTCTGTTAAGGGTCGGACGATTCAAGACAATTTGCACACGATACGCTTGATCGTAGAAAAAGTCGACACAGAAGCCGCGCTGATCAACTTAGATCAGTCCAAAGCATTCGACAGAGTAGACCATCGTTACCTAGAGGCTGTTCTTCGCTCGGCTGGGTTTGGTCCCCAGTTTCGCTCTTGGATTTGCCTCTTGTATGCCAACCCTGGTGCTATGGTAGAAGTGAATGGGGTGAGGTCGAAACCCTTCATGTTAACAAGATCGATCCGTCAAGGTTGTCCGTTATCCCCAATGTTATATGTGCTGGCGCTTGAGCCATATTTGCGCCAGCTTCGGGTGAATCCGGTCCTTCGCGGGATTACTTTGCCAGGTGGCTCTACCCCGGTAAAGTATACCGCCTATGCTGACGACGTGACTGTGCTTGTAACGAGCAGTGCCGAGATTAGAGTCGTTGACATAGAAACAAGTCGGTATGCCAAGGTCACAGGGGCCATAATTAACTACGTTAAGTCTATTGGCTTACGTATCGGTGCCTGGAGGGGTATGCCCCTTCAGGGACCCTTTGGTTGGACTGATGGGCCATGCAAGCTACTCGGCGTCTGGTTTGGCCCCGGTCTCCAGCTGGAGAAAAATTGGTCGGAGGTATTGGAAGCGGTCAAGGTCGCATCTCATTTGTGGGCCTTGAGAAATCTGTCTTTGAAGGGTCGGGCGGAGGTATGCAATTCTCATATCTACCCCCTGATCCTTTACCGTCTATCAGTACTTCCACTCCCGGAAACCACACTAGTTGATCTGGTGCGTGCTCTTTTTGCATTCTTATGGCGTGGAAAGCAAGCCATGGTTACTCGGGAGGTCTGTTACCTGCATCCGTCTGAAGGCGGTCTGGGTATGCCTAGTGTGCTAATACGTAGACACACTCTTAGGCTGATATACCTGGATCGAATGTGTACACCAAGTGAGGGAAACGGTGTCTTCTGGATAGAAGACACTAAGAAAGCCTTTCCGGCTTTGGAGAGTGTGCATTCGGCTAGAGGAGAGGCACACAAGTTGTTCCGAAACGAGTGCCCTTTCTATCGCGAGTGTCGGCAGGCCTTGAGATTTCTTCTACGGGTCCAAGAAAGCCTCTCTGACACCCAGCTGTTGTCTCGCAAGGCGCTATATCGGGCCTTAGTGAGGGGATCCGTTCGAGACGAAAAGATTGAGGAGTTCGGTTTTACGAAGGAGGAGCGCCGCTTAATATGGCCTTGGGCGCCTGGGTCGAGCTGCTTCGATAATTACGAGGCATCACTCACCTGGCTGGTAATACGAAATGCCCTCTGGGTCGGCAAAAGACTTTACGCAGCGGGTTTTACGGAGACACCCAATTGTGTCCGATGCGGAGAATGGGAGGAAGACCTTGATCATGCTTTCTTCCACTGCGCCATTGTTCGACCGTTGTGTGAGTTAGTTGAAGGCTTCACGGTTCGCATGCTGAGCGAGCGGTTTTTTGTGCTGGAGTCGGTTTCCCCGTGCTGCAACTGGGCACCGACCATGAAGAAAGAAGAACGCTATGTTTTTCTGTGTTTACTAGCAGTTATGAGAGGCGTGATTTGGACGACGCGACAGAAGGAGGTTTACGGAGGTGAGACCTTCACTGCTCCCCAGCTTGTCCTCATTTTCAAATATCGATTGAAAATGCGAATTAAGCTGGAGAAGGTGAAACTCACTTCTGTGAATTTCAACGACAGGTGGGTGAAAGTTTCGCGACTGTGTAAAGTGAATGGAGCTAATCTTGAATTTCTTTTTTGAGTGGCTTAGGTTTTTTTAAGGATTTTGGGTGACTTGATCAAACATAGACATGCATCGGACCTCCTAGAGTAGGCTAGTTAGGCATTTTTGTTCGAATTTTAACTTAGCTAGAGTATGCATGCTATCATCGCCCCTATCCCCTTTTTTGGTTTTCCCTGTCCCAGCGTCCCCCCCTTTTTTTTTTTTTTTTTTTTTTTATTTTTTTTATTTTTTATTTTATTTTTTTTTTTTTTTTCCCACTTTTGGTTCGATAACCCCCAATCCCGGCCCCTTAGGTGATGGATAAACTGTTTTGCCAGAGATGTGGGCCATTTTTGTTGTGTTTGAATAAAGTCAGCTTTCGTGGGACCCACATCTTTTCGACTGGCAAAACTTTTTATCCGCCACAATCAGTAGTGAGGGGGTTCTTTTTACTAACCACCTTTTACCATTGTATATTTTTCATCCAATTTTGTAAATAAGATTTTTATCCCCAACCCCCCCACATCATGTATATATATTTGTAACTTTCGGGTTTTAAGTAGGATGTCCACAGAGTGATTCTGGTATTTTGGTGAAAGAGTCTAGTTAAGTTAACGTTATGTTAGTTAGGTCAACATTAACCCCCATCCCCTTTTTCGGCCTTGTGCCACATTTTTATTTGTGTAATTTTATTTTATACAATAAAATAAATATTAACTTCACTCTCCGTCTGACTACGACTTTATCGCTCAAAATTTGTTGGTTCGTATATTGTTATTCTGCACGTTATATTGTTAATATTTTGTTATCACCTTGTTAAATTTGTTATTATCTTCTTCTTCCCCCGGCACCACTTTTTCAATTACCGGATTCTTTTTTTTTTTCTTTTTTTTTTTTTTTTTTTTTTGGACTGTTATCTTTCTCTCCTCTTGTTATACGCCGGCCATGGCATCTGCCAGCTGTGTGCCGACGGTTGAGGTGAAGGAAGATGAGGCATTAGGTGGATGGACAAAACCACCAAAAGTAAAAATCGACGTAGTTAAATTTGTCGAAGACGCAAAGAAATGTGTGGAATTTACGACAGAAACTGGTATAAAGTTGGAACAACCGCGGTTACAAGAATTTGCTAAGAGGACTATTTCTCTATTTGTAATAGACCGTAAAACAAAAAAACTAATAAGGTCAACGAAAGATGTTGTCACCAAATTAATTGCATCAGCAGGTTTAAGAGCTGAGCGGATTACAAAATGTAAAGGATACAACACATGGGCAGCTCTGTTTAAGACGGAAGACGAATGCGTAGCTATGACAAAAAAAGAAATTATTACCAACGAGTACGTTCTGAGGATGGAATACTTAGGAAGGCGAAGAACTACAGTGTCCATTTTTGAAGTTCCAGGTGCTGTCCCCGGGGAATACCTAGCCGCTTTCTTACTTAAGTTTGGGGACATAACCGGAATAGAAGAAGACCATTATAATGGAGTATGGACTTTTGACATTCTGCTTAATGCAGAAGCATTTTTACGTATACCTTACTACCTGGAGGCTGGAGTAGAGAAGCTGCCAATCGTGGTCGCAGGCAGAAGACCAGCATGTTGGATATGTGGGGAAGTCGGCCATCTCACTTACACATGCCCCAAAAGGAAGCCAGCCGTAAAAGTTATCCCTACAAATGAACGGAAAATAGGTTATGTAGAACCTAAGGACAATTCCCAGACACCAGCAGAAGAGAAAAATGAAATAACACCTGAGGAGTTTGAAAAGACTTTTAATTCAGAAAAACAATCCCCCAAAAAGAAGGACAACTAGACACTCATCCCTCTTTCAAAAAAATCCCCACCCAAGACTTATGCTAAGTCCCTCTCTAAAGAAGAGAAAATTGAAATTAGGACAAGTAAAGACCCAGGGGGCAATAAATTCAAAACCCTACTGAAACTAAAAGAAACTCTTGATGAGAAAAGGAGAAAATCTGAGGAGAAAGAGTTCCCTGAATCCCTTTTCCCTGAAAAACCGACCTCAAAAGAAAAGCAAATCCCTCGCAAAGCCCCCCCTCTTACTAAAGCTCCTCTGCCCCATAGAGACACCAAAATGACATCTCTAGGTTCTCCCTCCAAAAAGACCCCCAAACCGTCACCATTCTGCTCGCCAAACAACACGCCCAAGAACACCCCCCCCCCTTCTCCAATGAAAACAGACATGCCCCCTCCTCCCCCCTCAGATAAGAAAAGACATAGAAGCCCCTCTGTAGAGACTGAATCAAGGAAAAAAAAACAACAACCCTTCTTTAATGGGAAGGATGTGTGCAAAATCACGGCGGAGGTGGAGACCATAATGAGGTCCCATAGCAGGAAGGAGTACAGAAGCCTCCTCGCTTTCAAATCATACCAAAAAAAAGACATTACTAACCCTGAAAATTTTAAAACAAACCACATACTAACAGTTGTCAGGAAACGCGAGGAGGCCAAAGGACTATGGACTATGCTGGAGGAAGCAAACTCTGCTTTCAACCTTTATCCTCCAGCAGCCTATTTCAACGACAACGAATTAATCGAAATTAGAAAACGATGTGTTGGACGGGTCCCCATCAAACTCCATCCTTCACTTTATAGGGCAGTTAAACTAACCTTCCCCCTAGACATCGGCGGTCTGTCCCCTGACGGGTCTATCACCACTGAGATGACCACTGGATCATTGGGGACAGCTGTCGGTGTCTTGACACCGTCTATGTTTGATTAGGTTTCTCAACCCTAAGTAACTCAAGATGGCTTCCTTAAGATTAGCTAGTTTAAATGTCCGAGGGTTGAGGGACGCCTCTCGTAAACTTCGAGTTGCACGCGACCTTCAACGCCTTGGTGTGGATATTTGTTGTATACAGGAAACTCACTTCATTCCTAGTGATTATCAGGGTGTGCTCCTTAGAGACTTTCAGCTCTATTCAGCACATTATGATACCCATGCAAGGGGGGTTACTTGGCTAGTTAAGCGCACTCTTGATGCGTCGTGTGACCCTATTTATGCAGATCCAGAGGGAAGATTACTCGTTCTAGATGTTACCGTAAAGGATGTGGCATTTCGTTTTATTGGGGTTTATGCGCCCAATAACCATGCTGAGCTAGTTTCCTTTTTTCGGCGAATCGAGCCTTTCATGAATTCGTCTCGACGGTTAGTTTTAGCGGGAGACTGGAACGCGGTCCTGGATCCCGAATTAGATCGCGGGGTTAATACCAGAAGGGATACTAATCAGAACCGGGATGCTAAAGCGTTTCGAGACTTTGTCGACAAGTTTGATCTTGTCGATAAATTTCGGAACGAAAAACCCGGGGATTTAGCATGGACTTGGACAGGTAGACGCGGCTCCGATTCGGTGCAACTTTCGAGTTACATCGATCGGTTCTTAGTTAGGAGAGTCGACTTAGGGCTTTTAGACTGTCCAAGTTTTCATAGTATAGTTTATTCGGACCACAGGCTTGTCCGGGTTCGAGTAAACTTAGATAGTGTTAAACCTAGGATGGCTAGTTACTGGAAGTTCAACACGTCGTTGTTCGATGTGAAGGACTTCCGGGAACAGCTTCTACTAACAATACAGAGGGAATTGACGGGGGCTATCATCGGGAATAAGTGGTGGGGCAACCTTAAAAAAGTCATTAGGTCCTTCGCTGCTGATTTTAGTCGCCGGCTCAAACGTAGTTCTAGAGCAGCGAAAGCGGCGCTAGAAGATAGATTAGAAAGGGCGGTGGAGGAGGGGGATAGTGCTAGCTATACTGTAGTTAAGGCTGAACTGGACTCCTTGGATAACAGGGAGGACCAGGGAGTATTAGTTAGGGCTAGATTAAAAAGAGCGCCAAACGAGGCAACAAACATGGCCGCGTCATTGCGTGCGGAGGAGTTTCGACGTTCTGCAGATCGACACATCGCCAGTGTCACATTGCCGGACGGACGAACCGTAACTTCAAACGACGGAATCTTGGAGGGTTTTCGGACTCATTTTCAGGAACTTTTTACCAAGGAGCCCGGTCTGACTATTGAACAGTTTGACACCTATTTAGCCGACTTTTCTCGCCTGGAGGCGACCGAAGCAGCTAGGTGTGAAGGTAGCATAAAAGAGGAAGAAGTCATTGAGGCCTTGAAACAGGTCGGGCTAGACAGGACCCCTGGGATAGATGGTCTGCCCTACGAGGTGTATTTGAGGCTGTCGCCCATTTTTATCCCTTTGCTGACCGTACTTTTTAACTCCTGGTTTAGGAACGGGTGCATACCTCAGTACTTTACCAGGGGGATCATTAAATTGTTACGCAAAGATAAAAATGGAGGGGATGGGATAGGTAATTTCCGGCCCTTAACGATGTTAAACACAGAGTTAAAGATTTTGGCCAAGATCTTAGCAAATCGTCTGCAGATTGTCTTACACCGTCTAATAAGTCCCGAACAGACTTGTTCTGTTAAGGGTCGGACGATTCAAGACAATTTGCACACGATACGCTTGATCGTAGAAAAAGTCGACACAGAAGCCGCGCTGATCAACTTAGATCAGTCCAAAGCATTCGACAGAGTAGACCATCGTTACCTAGAGGCTGTTCTTCGCTCGGCTGGGTTTGGTCCCCAGTTTCGCTCTTGGATTTGCCTCTTGTATGCCAACCCTGGTGCTATGGTAGAAGTGAATGGGGTGAGGTCGAAACCCTTCATGTTAACAAGATCGATCCGTCAAGGTTGTCCGTTATCCCCAATGTTATATGTGCTGGCGCTTGAGCCATATTTGCGCCAGCTTCGGGTGAATCCGGTCCTTCGCGGGATTACTTTGCCAGGTGGCTCTACCCCGGTAAAGTATACCGCCTATGCTGACGACGTGACTGTGCTCGTAACGAGCAGTGCCGAGATTAGAGTCGTTGACATAGAAACAAGTCGGTATGCCAAGGTCACAGGGGCCATAATTAACTACGTTAAGTCTATTGGCTTACGTATCGGTGCCTGGAGTGGTATGCCCCTTCAGGGACCCTTTGGTTGGACTGATGGGCCATGCAAGCTACTCGGCGTCTGGTTTGGCCCCGGTCTCCAGCTGGAGAAAAATTGGTCGGAGGTATTGGAAGCGGTCAAGGTCGCATCTCATTTGTGGGCCTTGAGAAATCTGTCTTTGAAGGGTCGGGCGGAGGTATGCAATTCTCATATCTACCCCCTGATCCTTTACCGTCTATCAGTACTTCCACTCCCGGAGACCACACTAGTTGATCTGGTGCGTGCTCTTTTTGCATTCTTATGGCGCGGAAAGCAAGCCATGGTTACTCGGGAGGTCTGTTACCTGCATCCGTCTGAAGGCGGTCTGGGTATGCCTAGTGTGCTAATACGTAGACACACTCTTAGGCTGATATACCTGGATCGAATGTGTACACCAAGTGAGGGAAACGGTGTCTTCTGGATAGAAGACACTAAGAAAGCCTTTCCGGCTTTGGAGAGTGTGCATTCGGCTAGAGGAGAGGCACACAAGTTGTTCCGAAACGAGTGCCCTTTCTATCGCGAGTGTCGGCAGGCCTTGAGATTTCTTCTACGGGTCCAAGAAAGCCTCTCTGACACCCAGCTGTTGTCTCGCAAGGCGCTATATCGGGCCTTAGTGAGGGGATCCGTTCGAGACGAAAAGATTGAGGAGTTCGGTTTTACGAAGGAGGAGCGCCGCTTAATATGGCCTTGGGCGCCTGGGTCGAGCTGCTTCGATAATTACGAGGCATCACTCACCTGGCTGGTAATACGAAATGCCCTCTGGGTCGGCAAAAGACTTTACGCAGCGGGTTTTACGGAGACACCCAATTGTGTCCGATGCGGAGAATGGGAGGAAGACCTTGATCATGCTTTCTTCCACTGCGCCATTGTTCGACCGTTGTGTGAGTTAGTTGAAGGCTTCACGGTTCGCATGCTGAGCGAGCGGTTTTTTGTGCTGGAGTCGGTTTCCCCGTGCTGCAACTGGGCACCGACCATGAAGAAAGAAGAACGCTATGTTTTTCTGTGTTTATTAGCAGTTATGAGAGGCGTGATTTGGACGACGCGACAGAAGGAGGTTTACGGAGGTGAGACCTTCACTGCTCCCCAGCTTGTCCTCATTTTCAAATATCGATTGAAAATGCGAATTAAGCTGGAGAAGGTGAAACTCACTCCTGTGAATTTCAACGACAGGTGGGTGAAAGTTTCGCGATTGTGTAAAGTGAATGGAGCTAATCTTGAATTTCTTTTTTGAGTGGCTTAGGTTTTTTTAAGGATTTTGGGTGACTTGATCAAACATAGACATGCATCGGACCTCCTAGAGTAGGCTAGTTAGGCATTTTTGTTCGATTTTTAACTTAGCTAGAGTATGCATGCTATCATCGCCCCAATCCCCCTTTTTGGTTTTCCCTGTCCCAGCGTCCCCCCTTTTTTTTTTTTTTTTTTTTTTTTTTCTCCCCACTTTTGGTTCGATAACCCCCAATCCCGGCCCCTTAGGTGATGGATAAACTGTTTTGCCAGAGATGTGGGCCATTTTTGTTGTGTTTGAATAAAGTCAGTTTTCGTGGGACCCACATCTTTTCGACTGGCAAAACTTGTTATCCGCCACAATTAGTAGTGAGGGGGTTCTTTTTACTAACCACCTTTTAGCATTGTATATTTTTCATCCAATTTTGTAAATAAGATTTTTATCCCCAACCCCCCCACATCATGTATATATATTTGTAACTTTCGGGGTTTAAGTAGGATGTCCACAGAGTGATTCTGGTATTTTGGTGAAAGAGTCTAGTTAAGTTAACGTTATGTTAGTTAGGTCAACATTAACCCCCATCCCCTTTTTCGGCCTTGTGCCACATTTTTATTTGTGTAATTTTATTTTATCAAATAAAATAAATATTAACTTTAGTCTTTGTCAAGTTATCCACAACTTGAACGCTGACCGAAAGTCCACTACACAATTCAACAATTACATTTTTGTGTTTTTATCCATTCTTTTATTTTTGAATTGTTGTGGGGTTATCAACATTGCCCACGATGAAAGTGCTCAATATCTTTAGTATAGCCGGTGTATCCATACTTGTATAATTATAAAACAGGACCGTTCGAACATCCTTGCTTTAATCTTGCATTATAATAAAGTCATATTCTTGTCGGTTGACAATTTGATTAATATGTAGAAAAGGCACACCGTTTCACAAATTAGTTTTTATACTGAAACATTTGGACATTGACACATTTATATTCCAGTTTGATTTCTATATATACCATGTATAAAAAGGGAATCGACATTCAAGGAATAACGTCATTTGCATATTACATTAAAGAAAATCTATTTTAACAATTAGCTCCATGTTATTAATTATTTTTTTGTAATAAAATTGTCTCCTTGTTTTTTTTTTTAGAAATATTAAAGTTGATTTATTTAATTTATATTTAGTTTATTTCTTATTTAATTTGTATTTAACTAGCCTGGATGCTCGGCGTTGCCTGGGTGTTTGGAAAAAAAAAAAGCGAGTGTGACTTTCGAAAATATAAGCGAAAAAAGAAACCCCTCCTTGTAGAAAAGTGCCCAGTTGAGGGTGAAGAAATTAACGTTAATGTTCTTAGCCAATTTTTACTATTTGCCGTCTGAAGGGTCGAGCGATACTGATTTCGTGAAAATCAGTTGCCTCTGTTGAAAGTTTTAGGCAGACATACATACATACATTTAAACAGACAGGTGAGATTGATTAGATTTATTTTCAATTATTATCGGACTATACCAGTTGCTTTTAAAAATGGAAGCAAGTTTATTTAAACTGAGAATCATTTCCTCTTTAATTTCATAGACGAAAATTGATATACAGTAGAACCCCGGGATATAGTGGCCCTAGGAGATGTTTTTTTTTTTCAGGTTACAATATGGAATACCACGTTTTTCCGGCCCTTAGTTACAGTATTATTTGTTATTTGATTATATACATGTGTATTATATACTGTACTGTATTTTGTTACTAATTTTTAATGCTGTATCCTGGGGTTCTACTGTATTTTATGCTTCTTTAAATTCACCATGTGATCCACTTTCAAAAAAATTCTAAGATACTTATATAGTATAGTACTAAACCATCTGCTCGTTAATGTTTCAACCTGGCAATGTCAAGTGTGTATATATATATATATATATATATATATATAGCTAATTTTTACTATTAATCATTTAGCGAGAAAAAAAAAAAATTCTCTATTTTATGTTAATTACATAAAATTCTGAGGTTTCATTATTTCGTCGATCGATCAGTATTGAGCAACTGTTGTTAGGAAACAATAATATTGATTGTCTTAGTGTTTATGCTTTAACAGCATATACGAGTAGCAAAACA
Organism: Euprymna scolopes; assembly: GCF_053919585.1. Classification (NCBI taxonomy): domain Eukaryota; kingdom Metazoa; phylum Mollusca; class Cephalopoda; order Sepiida; family Sepiolidae; genus Euprymna; species Euprymna scolopes. Next base: position 78,756,169 of record NC_136513.1, on the reverse strand, counting down.
AATGGGAGATACACAAGGGTTAGTTGTCCAATGTACCATGACAACCACCAACAAATAAAAATCAAAAAGGCGTGATAAAATGCGAGAAACTATGGCATAACAAGCGTTTTTATTCCAGAGAAATAAAATCTATGCCAACACGACATAGCTCAGCGAATCATTAGGAGTTGAGCTACCACTATGGTAGGTGGTGCTCATGTGGGAGTATTGGAACGTCACAAACTCAACTTATGATGGCATTTATCTAAAGTCTGTCGAGTCCTAATCACACAGTGGTCCAATGTAAACACAGAGACAGTCTCGATTCAATCATTAAACTCTGCATCCTGTTTTACCTTTCTGAACCTGGTTCTGAGTTGGCCATCACACGGTTTCTCCAAACACCAAAAGGGGAACTGGTTTGTCTCATTGGTCTTCTCACCGACATTGAAAAGAATGACCAAACCAGTAAAGATGCTTTGTGAGAAAAGAATAGCATTGGAAGGTCACCTGCCATCTTTAATCACCAAGGGTCAGCTTGTCATAGTGACAAGCTGACCCTTTAAATTAGAAATAAACTAAATAAATCAACTTTAATATTTCTAAACAAAACAATGGAGACAATTTTATGACAAAAAATAGTTAATAACATGGAGCTAATTATTATAAACCGTGTTCACCCCACCTCACAAACCAGGATTGCGGAAAGGAAAATTAGCTAGGAAGTAAATGACAATATGAAAGCAACACACCCATTACACCATGACAGGTGTTTACCCTTCTAGGCAGCCGAATAGTAATGGACAAAGTGGGCTGACAAAGAGGTGGATGTTGCTAGTGTTTAGTAGAGAACTGAGAGGAGTGGATATATTTGAGGGACACGACTGTTCAAGAGATGAACAAAGAACACCTAGAGACCTTAGAGTGGGTTTTACCTGATATCATAGACTTGACAGTTAGTGCAGAAGAAGAGACACTAACAATCACACACCCATGTTTAACATGTCGCTCTGTATAAAAATGTTTTTATTATGTATGAGAATTGTAAACTGTGCTTCATGCTCGGTGACCGCTAATACTAGAATTAGCACGACCAGAGCTGGTTAATGGCTTCTTTGTTGACATTGAAAAGCATGACCAAACCAGCTAAAACACTTTGGGAGAATAGAATAGAATTGGAATGTCATCTTTAAAATTTCCTTATGAAATGCTGTTCCAGTTCCAAAAAACAAACAAACATAATCATGCATGCGAATGGGGTAAGCAGTTTGTGCATAGTTATACAACAGTGTATAAGGATGATTTCTCATAGCAGTGTTATCTTGAATCATTGCAAGCAAAATCACATATCCTTCTGCTGAGATCAGGATCAGTAACCGCTGCAGTCTCAAAGCGCTAAGGAGTTTGAAAAATTTATTTCTTTTTATCCTGGTTGCACAACTGCTGATGGTAGTGATGTCAGAATTCCAAGCCATCAGACGATAATAATCACTCACTTTTGAACCAGACAGTGTTTTCAAGAAGATGTGACCAAGTTTTGTTTCATCTTTGTCATCAATAGTGTGTGCGTTTTAACTTTTTATTTGAGAGACAAAGAGATACCGACACATTATTCAAACATGGCATAAATAAAAAAAAAAATTATATTTTTGTATTTCTTACGAGCCATATCATGAATAATAGTCATGCCTCTACCCATCACGCTACACCAGAATTACCGCCCATCTGATCCACTCACATTCATGCCATTTCGTTTTTTAAACATAAAAAAATAAAATTACAAAAATTAGTTATCTCCCTTTCCTATTCACTGAATTTTTCTTAAGTGCACAGTGAACGATGCATAAAAAATAACTAAGTTCAGCATTTGCCCCCCCCCCCATTCAGCCCCAAAAGTTCCCAAGAAACGTCAAATCCTGGTAAAAATGAACAAACAGTGCAGTTTTAGGCCTTATGTAAATCTGAGTTCTACACCATGCAAGAAAAAGAAATGATTAAGTCCATCATTTGCTCCCCTCTTCCATTTAGCCCCAAAAGTCCCCAAGGCCTTAACATATTTAAATTTGAGTTCAGCACCATGCAAAACTGCTAAATAGACAGAAACTTTGGACAATTACGATAAAATAGTCCCAAAAATGGAACGTTTTTATTAGCCCTAAAAGAGCCCCTGGAGCACACCCAAGAGTTATCGTGAAGTATAGACAAACAAAATTATACAGAAATCAGTAAGTTACAACTTTTCAGAAAGTTTTATAAAAATCCAACGCATCAATTTTTTTTGATAAGCACAAAAGTGTCAATATTAGCCATTTTAACACGAAAGACACCCCTAGGGAGGCAACCACAGAGTTTTTCCGGAAAATCCATTCTGTTACTTTTTTACTCATATCATGTTTAATGTTTGTGCAAAATTTCAAAAAATTCTAAAGCATAGTTATTGAGAAAAGTGTGGACAGACGAACGGATAAGAGTGAATTTACAGGTCCACCCTCCTTTTCTCCGAAAAAATAATACATAAATAAAAATTAAAGTAATAATAATTTGGGTATGTGTCCTGAAAAATGTTTTCTGATCTTGAAGTGGCTGATCAATAATAGCTGATGGTCAGAAAGTGTATGATTATTTCACGCTAGGGCAAAAAGTTAAGTGTTTTAATTCACTTTTAAGACGTTTTAAAATTTTAAAGGCCTAATGGAATCTCACTTGTCAACCAAACAAGGTCTCGCCTTCAACTGGAAAATTATCAACTCTAGCTTATTTCTCAACTTATTCATAATGACGGTGACTTTTTTCCAGTTTTCATTTCGGCATTTCATGTGTACGAGGAAATCGGTTATACTTTTGTGCGTGAATTTTTTTTTTTTTTCAGGTGGGAGGGTGGGGGCAAAGCATCTATATTACCACACTGAAATAACATTTAGAAAGTCATTCTTAACATAGGGAGGATTTTTTGTAACTATTCTGTACTACACCTAACAATGAAATGAGCAAAAATGTAAAAACTGAAGGGAAATTTTTACTTTCTTTCCACCTTAACACTAACTTTTAAAATAACTTTACAGGTTTTTGAGTATGCCGAAAACTAATATCATGTTTCAATTTGGCGCAGACAAGTAGTTTTCTGGATATGAAGACTTTTTTTTTCCCCCCAATGCATTACTCAATGTTAGTGATGTTCGCCATTCTTAACATGGGGAGGAGGGAATACTTTGTAACATGCATGTGCATTAGTACTTTTCAGTTGGAAAAAAAAAAAAAAAAAAAAAAAAACTGATTATATTGGATAATAAAAGACTTAATAACTAGAATATTACTTGTCTGCGCAAACTTTAAATGATATTCGTTTTCAGCATACCCGAAAACTTATAATATAGTCATTTTAAAGGTTAGTGTTGAGGTGGAAAGAAAGTAAAAGTATCAAATTGAATTATTGAATTTAACTGGGAAAAATTTTTTTTTTTTTTTTTTTTTTTTTTTACAGTGGTCACCACTTATCAAGGCCCGGAAGCCACTCAGGGATAAGGGTTATTGCAAGTACATTACGTTAGTGTGGAGATTTGATGAAGTGTTTACTTAAGGGGCCGGTTCATTAGGAATTTGTTAACGTTGGACTTGAAGACATCCAAGTTGTATTCAGGTGGGAAGCAGGCAGACGGAACAGAGTTCCACAGGCGTGCAGTTCTAAAAAAAAAGCTTTGTTCATGGGATCCACGTTTTGATTTAGGCACAGTTAAAGAGTGGGGGAAATTTTTCACAGTGGATTCGGCTAGATGGGTGTTTTTCGTGAAAGATTGGCGAGGGGGGACAAGAGATTGGAGTTCAGACGAGCACCTGCCATGGAAATAACGATAAAACAAGGAAAGGCTCGCAACGTCTCTTCTGTGGGAGAGAGGTTGCAAGGTAGAGAAAAGGGCATCCCCCACTAAGCCACGAAGTCTATTTTGTACTCTGTCAAGGCAGGATAAATGAAAATAACGCGGTAACAGATGCTCAAGCACCAAAAATTGTATAATGTCATGAAATCCATTTCACTAAATAATTTACATGACTGAAATAGGAATTTACTGAGGGGAGGGTCCCGATTGATTCTTAACACAGTGCAAAAAAAAGAAAAAAAATTTGTGTTTTAAAGTCGGTAGCTAAAATTTTTGGGATTGTGGAGTGAATTCGACGAACGGGAGGGGGATATCACACAGACACACACACTAAAAGTTACTTTTCTGCCTCATTTTTTTTTGGGGGGGGGGGTTTAAAAGCAGTTTTCAATGCTCTTTTATCTCAAATATCCACGTTTTACGAGGTGTAAGCCAACTCAGACTAACATTAGGGACTCATATTCCAGGTGGAGACAAATCATTGCTTTGTAAAGCCGAGTCAGCATATTCACGAGGAATTTGGTAGCTGAGGATATGCAACCCATGAAGCTTCCCGTTAACCCTACTGGATTTTACTTTTTTTCTTTTTTTACAAAGAAGTCGCCACTTATCAAGGCCCGGAGGCCACTCGAGGATAAGGTTAATAAGTGTACAGTGGTCAATGGGACAGTGACATAGTAATTGTTAGTAGTGGAAATTTGGTAAATTGGATTACTTAAGGGGATGGCTCATCAAGAACTTGTTTACGTTGGACTTGAAGACGACCATATTGTAGTCAGCTGGAAAGCAGGCAAAAGGAAGAGAGTTCCACAGGTGTGCAGTTCTAAGAAACTTTGTTCATGGAATCTACGATTAGGCTTAGGCACAGATAAAGCCTGGGGCAAATTATTGATAGTATTTTCAGCCAGACGAGTTTTTCCTGTGAAAGTCGGGGGGGGGGCATAGATTGGAGTTCAGAGGAGCACTTGCCATGAAAATAACGATAAAGCAGAGACAGGCTCGTAACGTCTCTTCTGTGAGATAGAGGTTGCAGAGAAGAGAAAAGGGATTCCCCACTAGGCTACGAAGTCTGTTTTGAACTCAATCAATGCAGGATAAGCTGCTTCTAGCAGTTCCTGCCCAGATGTGGCAACAGTACTTCATCCTTGGACGTACCTGGTTCTTATATAGGTAGAGAATTGCATCAGCGAGATATCTACTGGATCGATAGGATTCCACCATTTTCCCAGCATCGTTGGCAACAAATTTGATGTATGTGTTCCATTTCAGATCAAGAGTAACGGTCAAGCACAGGAGCTTGTCAAAACATGGAGCCTCCTTAAGGGGAGAGCCATTCATTTCAATGATGCCAGATGAGGATCAGAACGTTGATGTAAAGACAGAAGTTTGGTTTTAGATGCATTAAAAGTAACCAGCTACTTCTTTCCCCTTTGTACCACATGCTCAAAATCAGAGGAGAGAGAATCAGAGAGAACTTGGTCGTTAACGGTCTTTGATGTACTGCCATAGATGGTAGTGTTGTCAGCATAAATGTCTACAAATGATCTAAGAATGTGATTTACAAGATCATTGATGTAGATTAGGAAGAGAGTTGGGCCCAGGATGGACCCCTGAGGGACTCCAGCATTAATACTCTGAGCTTCTGATTTCTGCCCATTAACCACTACTCTTATGAACCTATCAGACAGAAATGATTTAATAATTGAGAAGATATTACCAGCTATACCATAACTGGAGATCTTGTGAAGTAGACTTTTATGCCATAATCTATCAAAGGCCTTTGATATGTCAAGAGCAACTGCCCTAGAAATAAAACCTCCATCAAGAGATTCGCTAATCCTATGAGATATAACCGTAAGCACATCTATAGATCTAGCAGAACGGAAACCATATTAAATATCACTATATACAAGATCAGTGTTCGTCAAACCAGAGATTGCTAGATATTATTACTTCCAGATAGTTATGACATTTTTGACACAAATGTGTCTTGAAATTAAATCCCAGGGACAAGGACAGGAGAGAAACAATCTAGGAGGACAATAGCACAACTGTTTTTGCTGGTTTGAACAGCATACCCCAATTACCTGCTCACTCAGATGCAAAATCAAGCAGTAACTGCAGGCATACCGACGCTATGTAAGAGTCTGGGTGCAACATAGAAATTTGTGTCATCAGCATAAGAGCTCGGGAACAGTGAAGTCGTCACAGTTAAAATGAGACGTTGCACTGTACATTAATGAAAACCCTCACAAACATTCATCTAGCACATAAAATCCATGAACATCACCAACAACCACGATGGAAAAAGTTGCACCAGTTCAAAATGAGTTCAGCTGCAACACGCACACTAACAAAACTCAACTGGATGTTCAATGATTCAATCAATACACGGGAAGCCAATCAATTCTAACGACGCACTAACACCAGTACAGACCCACTTGTACTTGGGAGACTCATTTGCAAATCTGGCACAACTGACTTCAACTATAATGTACCATAATCTTGACAATTTACTCCACAATACAGATGACACAATCAACAAGTACAGATCCACTTGCAGACTAAGAATACAAACAATCATGTGGACCCTCTTGCATTCACTAATCATTTTTTAAACAAACTGCGAAAAGACACATACACAACCAAACTTTTTTATCAATCTTGCAGACCCACTGGCACTCCTCATTCGACGATCATTGCAGACATTTGCAGGTACTTTTTGACATTGATTATTATCAGTTACTAAAGAAACAATCACCAGGGAGAGAGCCTTCTCATGGTATGTATCAGATCACTGCTTCCACTCAAACAAAAACAAACAATGACTTCACTGGTCGGCAGAAACAGTCATTCATGGTAGAGACTCCCTTGTGTCTTAACCACAAATGAGAGGAAATAAAAATCCACTAAACTTGATTTTTCCCAAACAGCAAACTTTTGATTTCAAACCGAACTTTATATAAACACAATCAATATACATCTAAAACTTAATTGTGACAAGTTCAGTTGGAATTTAATTTCAATTATTTGTTTATAAGGGCGTTCCTGTAATGACAACATTCTTTCATAAAGATAGTGCTTTATCAGCAAAAATTTTTCAACTCTGCTAGAGAGCAGGAAGCTTCCTAAAATGCGGCTTTGATGCACCCAATCAAGTCTGGAGCCCAGCAGTAGTTCAAACAGCCCTTTTCAAAATCTACTTTCCACAAATTACTACCACAAACTACCTGTATGCAAACTATTACTGCCTGCTTGCTTGCTTTCTGAAATTACCAATGAACTCTGACTCACTCCTGCAGCCTCCAGAGCTTACCAACGTCCGGCTACCTAGTCCAGTGCCTACAGACATTGGGTTAACCTTTCCAGTGCTTGCTGATGTCTCGCCATCTGTACCAGAGCCCACCGATGTCCAGCTACCAGGTTCCAGTGACTGATCCCGTATTACTGACCGATCCTGATTATACAATCTTCATTACCTACAAATTTACCATTCTTATGGTCTTGGTAAAGAAAATGATATCCATTGTCTTTAAACAAATATCAGTATCTGTCATGCTTTGCTATTGCCGTTATCTTTTTACCCTTGTGTCTACCTTGTAATTGTACGATCGATTGGCACCTTCACACCACCTTTCACCCTGCAGCAACAGTCTATTGGAAATTTCTTTTTATTTATTGAAACCAAAGATAAAATGTGGGAAAACTAAAACAATTTTTTTTTTTAAATCTTAAGACGTAAAGATGTCTTCTAATTACAAAAAATTGAATGTGAGCATTTTTATTCATTTTCGGCTGCATTGTTGACTATGGCTTCCAAGAAATGGTTCAACATCTGTATTTATTTAAAAACTTTCAAACATCATGTGTGCATGTGATTTTCTCGGCAATATACGTAACTTTGCACAATACACATGAAATCATTCTTTACACATTTTTGTTTTGAGTACTTATGTGGAATATGGACCATGCTGAAATAGTGTTATTATTGAAAAACCCATTCTCAATATGGGAGGGTGTTTTGTAACTGTGCTTTCACGAACAACTTAAACAAGATACCTTAAAACCTGAAAATCCTACAAAAAATTAAGCATGGTCCATATTCTTTAAAAGTGCCTTGTTTTGTAAGAAATTGTAAATTTGACAGTTTTAATTACTACTACTATTTATATTCACATTTTATGTCACAGCTCAATAGATCAGACATGGCTCACCGACCACAAACAGTGGTATTCCTTGGAGTCTGAGTAACAACAAATCTCTCCAGATTTCCAGTTCTCTCCACCTCTTTCAATAAACTTTTTGAATTTTCGTTATCGCCACAGCGCTTGTCATTGACTTCTCTCTGCCAATAAGCCTCCCTAAAGTCCCAGTCCTCTTAGCACTCATCCAATGGAGATCTGGTCGGTCTTTCTATACTCCTTGGCACGTCATGTGATGCAAGTCAATGCAGACTTTATTCTCCACAATTCAACCAGTTCTTTATACCAGTTGGACTTTGTTGTGACAACATTCTAATAATCCAGGAGCCGTCATAGAGACCATCAGCCTTTGTCAGGTTGAGGTGTGGTCCTGTTTGGATTGAGGCGCTCGGACTTGAAAATGTCGCTGGGTCCGTCTTACTACCCCCCCTTCTTTTTTAACCCTTTATAACTGACCCTATCAGGAAAGTTGGTTTTAACCCCATGTCTAGTAGTCATTACTATTACAGATCTAAATTATTTTAAAAGGAAAGGAAATACTTATTATTTTTAAAGGAATACATTTGTGACTGATTTGTGTTCAAAAATTGAATACAAATTATAAGCATTTTATCTCCCGTAAATATTGGATTGGGACAAAGTAGCCATCTTTGTTTGACCAGTAACGTAAACAAAGATGATCACTTTGATCAGAATTGGTATTTACGTAAAATGTAAAGGCATCAAAGTTCTATTTGATTTTTGAATGCAAATAGCTCACAAATTGGATGCAATGAAAAAAAGCAAAATTAATTGTTTTTTTTACTAATTTCCTAACCGTTACCTTCCCGTTTCGTCACCTGGTGTTTACAAAGATTTTGCTTGGAGTTGTCATCTGCAAAATGAAACATTTTTTTTATTTTTATTTTATTGTTTTTTTTTTGTTTTGTTTTTTTTAAATAAGTAAACTAATACAAAAATTCCGTACCTATGCACTTAATGTACTGTGCTGAAATAACATTTAGAAAACCATTCTTAACATATGGAGAGTATAGTGCTTTGTAACTTTTCTGTACTTTCACCTAACAATTTATAAAAAAAAAAAAAAAAAATAGCACGGTACAATAAGTGCAGAAGCACCAAGAATTGATAATCCACTTTTGTCCGTTTACTTATTGTAAAAAATACAAATTAAAAAATAAAAAAAACTCATTTTGCAGATGACAGCTCTGCCCAAAACCTTTGTAAACACCGGGCAACGAAACTTTGAAAAAAAAAAAAAAAAAAAAAAAAAAAAAAAAAAAAAAACCCTTCCTAACGGTATATCATTTAAAATAATTTATGTCGGCAATATTAACCATTAACACATATCTAACCTTGCTAAAAATGGGAGACAGTTTAAAAATGGTCATATTGTTAAGCATTTTTTTGCTATGGAAAATTTTAGTCACCACTTTCTTTTAAATCTAAGGAAAATAATAGTTGTAAAAAATAAATAAATAAATAAATAAAATAAAATAAAATAAAAATAAAATAAAAAAATTAATAGTTTACTAGCAGGACCTGTAGAAATTCCACAGGGAGGGGCTCATTCACCTGTAATAAATTGACGTTGGCATTCTGTAGATGTTCAGCATAAATGGTGATGCTCTGATATTGTAACTCTTGTTAAAACTGCAAAAGTAAGCTAGCAGGGACGCCTGGCATAGTCCAATCGTAAAGTATGCATGATATTTTAATTCTTGCAGATTTCGCATATATTATTATACAGTTAATGTTCTATTGATATATAAGTTTCGATTTCAAAAGTAAAAAATATATCCATATGATTTGGGTGCATCAGCTTGAATCGAAACTGAAAATTATGAAAAAATAAAAATTAATAAATACATACAACTTGAGTTCCTTCAGCTATAATTGAAACCAAAACTTATGAAGAATTCTTGGAAAAATTATTTATTACAAGAAATGGAAGTCCATAACAATGAAATGCCAGTCACTCGGATGCAAGTGTGACACACAAAATAAATAACACACATGCTATCCTATTAATATATATAGATGAATATTTAAAAAATGATATTTTCGTATTACATGTATAATTGAATTCATAAAGATTGGATAATCGAGAAATCTTATTGTGTTTACTGTTTATATAATAGTGCTCAATAACAGGTAGAGCAGTATATTTATTTGTTAACTTCTAGTATATATAAATTTGGATTAATTTACAGAATCAGTCCCATTTCAAGAGTATGTGTGCATGCAAGCCGAATTAAAAGTAACGAATTATGAAAAAAAAAAATCCTTGAATTCTACCTCTTAACCAAGAAACCCTGGCTACCTAGCAAATACACAGTGTATCAAGTGCAAGAAAGACAAACAACTGCACTTAAAAGGCACGGTTAGAATCTTAAAAGATCTCTCGGTTGGAACATATGACATGTAGTGAATGTCTGGCATCCTATTGGATGCGTCATCCCTATCTAGAATAAAACAGCTTCCTAGCACGATGGACGTCTGTTCGTGTTTATCGTTAAAGCTCCATGGACTTGTTAATTTAAGGGCAAACTAGTTCCTATTTTGTCTCAGTACCTTAAGACAATTTAACCTAACTAATTAGGTCTTCCTTCTAGATGTAATATGGTTGTTCAAATCAGCAACAATGCTGACATTGGCATTCCCATTTCAGTGGACCATCGGTGCCTTAAAAGGATGTGGATTATATGGACCCTAACAGGAAATACTGAAAGTCTTCTGAGAAGAAAAATACCTACTACTTCATCACGAAATCCTACCTACGAGGCTCGGAAGAGTGGCATTAATTACTCAGCATGTGTTTTTGCAAATGAGAAAAAGAGACGACTGGCTTTTCAACCAGGTAAGTTCGCTTCTTCATAGTTGTGTCAATTCTTGCTCTGCTAGAGTACTACATTATGTGAGAATAAATTTCTCACATAATTTAAGTTGCAAAAATGTGACCTAATTAATTTAGTCATAATTTAAGTTGCAAAATTGTGACCTAATTAATTTGGTCATACTTTAAGTTGCAAAAATTCGATTTTAGTTTTAATTGACTTTAAGAAGAAAAAAAAGTGACTTTTTTCATTTTAATTTGCTTTAAACTGTAAAAATTATGATTTTATGTAACCTTATCTTTGATTTTAAATTGCAAAGTTATTACTTATTTAGCAAGATTATGTTAATTACTTACGCTAGAATCGCATTTAAAGTTTCAAACCCACAAGTTGAATAAATAAATAAATAAAGGTCGCGGGACTCAAACTTCGGTCCTGTAACTAACTGCACAGACTTACAGAACAGGATGATTGAAGGTCGGTCCATTACCTCCCCATTTCCCACTTTTGAAAAGGTCCTGGGGTATCATTATTCCCCCTAGTCTAGACATGGTTAGACTGGCCCCATACTCTGAAATCAGCATGAAGCATAGGCTTCTTTCTCAAATTTCTAATATATATGAACCTTTATCTTTACTGCTCCCGGTTACCATTCAAGGCAAAATCCTTGTTAGCCAACTCTGGAAAAGCAAGCTGACCTAGGATCAGGAGAGTCCTGAAATTTTTACAGAATCTTGACAAACTCTTGCAAAAGAGTTAAACAAATTAAATGATTTTGAGTTCTCAAGGCGTGTGATGATGGAGGACTCCCTGGCTGAGTTTATATGCTTTGTGATGCATCTAAACTTGCATAATGACAACTACACTATTCACTATGACTACATAATCCCTACTGCTACATATCTAGAAAACGCAGCTGTTAAACCAGATATAGTGATTTGGGACAGAGCAAACAAAAAAGCGACCGTAATAGAGGTCAGTGTACCCAATGATACAGGGCTTAACAGAGCTGAGAGGGAAAAGATAACAAAGTATCAAGGATTTATGTATGATATGAAACGAAATTGGAAATTAAAAGAAGTTTCAATTATACCAGTCATCATAGGAGCAACTGGACTTCTGAAAAAGAACTTTAAAAAGTACATAGCAAGCATATCCGGTGAACCAAGTGCAAGTGAAATACAAACGATTCAGGACCTGAAAAGATCTCTTGGTTGGACTCACTAAAATAGGGGTAAATGTCAGACATCTGGTTGGATGTCCCATCCCCTAGAAGAAAAAGTTAAAAAAGTTTTTCCTTTATGTAAAACAAGGAACACATTGCTCCTTGTTCACTAGGCATCTATCAAGCGGAAGGGGGCCCTTCCTACCTTAGAAATTATGGTTATCTATTTGGCTCTTAAAGTTATTCGGACTTTACAGGTAAATTTCTAAAAAAAAAAAAAACACTACTTTTTTTTTTTTGTTTTAAATTTGAATATATTATTTATTGAGCTTTTATCTTCAATTTGTGATATATAAAATTTTGGTGAGTAAATTAATTATTTACTTTTTAATAGACACTTGAAAATGGGTGGGAGGGGCGTGAATTAAAAAAAAAAAAAAACGTTTGTCTAAAATATTATATTCGGTTTATTGGAAAGAGCATAAAATTTCACATTGACCCTGAAAATATCGTAAAAATTGAATCAATAGAAAAATTTTGATAGATTTAAAAAAAAAGTTTAAAAATTAAAAAATACTGAAAAAAAAAAAAAAAAAAAAAAAATTCTATTACTTTTAAAACAACTTTAATAGTTTATTTTGGAAGTATAATCCATAAAGAAAATAACCAACCACTTTTAAAAGAGAAATTATGAGTTTTTTTTTATATTTTATTCGCAGTTTCGTGTTAGGGGTGTCAAAAATTCCTACAAAAATTCTGATACACCTAGAACGTAAGTAAAATAAATAAAATATTAATGATAATGCAAACCATAAGCGCACCCAACTCAACGTCAACAGGAGACGGTGTTTAGTCAAATTTAGTTTCTGGTATTAAACACTTCCTGTTTTGGCTCGATTTTATACTATTTTCGGTGCTTATTTAGAGTTATATATATATATATATATATATATATATATATATATATATATAAAATTTTACTTAAAAAAAAAAAAAAAAAAAAAAAAAAAAGAAAATCTTTATGATGTACGCTGTCATCACAGAACGAAGTCATATTCCAAAAATCGTATAAATTGATCAACTAGTTTGTTTTTAATTAAGAAAATCAGATTTTACTATTTTTTGCGAATATTAAGTTTTAATTATTTTAAATACAGTCTCTGAAGTCAAATTGAATTGTCGCCCTTGAATTTTGGCAAAATTTAAAACAATGTGGCCGCTCCTGGCCTTCTCGCTTTCTCATAAAAACTACTAGATCAATTTACATAATTTTTGGAATATGACATCTTCGTTCCGCGACGAGTACGTACATCATAAACATTTTCTGTATTTTTTTTTTTTTTTAACCAAGTGTAATTATAAATAATATTAATTAGGGTATTTACCCAGAGAAAGCACTGATCTGAAATATTTAGAGAGCCATTCTTAACATAGGGGAGTTTTGCAATTTTGTACAATTTAATAAAATATCATAAAACTTGAATTTAACTGGAAAATACTATCAAATAGAACGGTAACTTTTCTGCATAAGTACCTTTAGTAATTTATCTATTAAATCGTTAGGTGAAAGTACAGAAGCCGGGCTTCTGAGAAGTCCTCCCTTGTTAATAATAGTTTTCTTAATAATCCACTACAGCTTACGGGACGTGCTGAAATAACGTTAATATTTAGAAAGCCATCGTTAACATCGGAAGGCTTTTAATAAATTTAGCAAACTGAAAGTCTAGCCGGAAGTTATATTACGGATGAAGTTTAATATCAAGAACTAAATCTGACTGAACATCGTTTGCTGCCGATTTTGAGTCAGGTACTCTTCTGATTTGCTAAAATACATTTATGGCAAGTAAGCTATACAGAAACATTTGTTATATTCCATAGAAGGAATTCGCCAGGTTAACATTTATTTTGAATTCCTTGCGGTACTTTATGCAGAATACGGACCGTAGCTAAATAATGGTATTATTTAGAAAGCCATTTTTAACATGGGAAGGGAATGGCGTTAGTTTTGTATCTTTTCTGTACTTTCACCAAACAACAAAAAATACTGTAAAAATTTAATTCAACTTGTAAATCCTATTAAAAAATAAAATAAGATAAAAAAAAAAAAATAATAATATAAGGATGATAATATATCTAGATGACCAAGCAAGTGCTGGCTGAACCAAAAATAATCAACAAAAACACGGTGTTACAGATTTCAGTACCCCCACACACACACACACGGTACTTGTGCATCTACGTTACCGCACTGAAATAGAATCATTTAGAAAAAGCTATTCTTAATATGGGGAAGGGGAAGGTGTAACTGTCGTGATTTTACCTAACAATTTAATAAACAAAAGATACCACAAACATTGAATTTAACTTGAAAATGATATTAAAAAGAGAATACTATTTAAAAGAATAGCCCAATAACAGACGCAACGCACGCACAGTCAAACACATATTTCTCGAAGACCGATACTACATATTTTATATACACACACATGTAGACAAGTTAAATAACAGTAAATATGATCGAAAACAGGATAAATATTTATTTTGAGTAGTGTCACTTAGAAAAGTAAAAACAAAACAAACAAAAAAACACAAATGATTTACGAAACTGACTACAGACACGTTTACGAAACAATAATGCAGTATCAAAGAGGTGGAAATAATTAAATATCAAAATAGCATAGTTTTAAAAATTATAAGACAATATTTTAGGTCTTTTATTATTGCAATTATTTTCAAAGAGGGTGGGTTCTATTTTGAAGACTGAAAAACTGAATGTGCTTCATTTACCCACCTTTGGTTCCGGGGGGAAAAAATATGTGTTGAAAGAAGAAAAATAATTATTTTCATTTACCGTCGCCGTCTATTGAAGCTGAACGCACTCAATGCGATGACCATCGGTCAGTTCAAGACTCTGTTTCCGGGTGTGGACGTCCGGGTAAAAATGTCCACGAAACTTTACTTGGTTTTCAGCTACCTTTTTTACATATACGGTCGGCGTGCGGCGTCAGATACTGCCACAGACGTCCATGTTGTCACGGCTCTTCAATGATTTGTCCCCCATTTTAATTTAGTCCGCCAACAAGGGAAGCAATCCATGAAAATAATTCATGCCTGTATAAATAAAAACCAGACATCTTGCATATCTCTATGTGTGTAATTCTCTGCATTTCTCGCCTATACGTAACTTTGATAAATGCGCATTGAATTATTTGTTATTTGCTATGAACAAGGTTATCTGACGTTGCACGGAATCATGGATAAACCTATAAAAGATTTTTTTCTTCTTTTTAAATATGTGTTGCATCTTTCTTTAGAAGATGAGTTGGAATCCATGTAAACTTTCACATCAATAGATTTTGACTTTAGATATATTTAAAATATCTGAGACTCGGAAAAAAAAAAGTAGATCCTATGTCTGGGTTATTGATCAATTTTTCGCCATTTTGAATTCAAGATGGCTGCTATTTGATTGAGAGAGAGAGTTTACTTTAAAAGCAAATAATTTATGTCTTTATTTACCAATTTCAGTAAAATTGGTACCATTTTGCAGGACTATGATTATTCTACCAAGAAAATATGTTATAAATGAATATATTTACATTAACTGTATCATTAATGAAAGAAAATACAAGATTTTTTAAATTGCAAACATTATTTTTGTTTTATTTGCATAGAAAATAATGTACACATCTTAAACTTGTATAGTATTTTTTAGTATATTCCTCTTTTTTTACTCAGATTCACTCCAAACAAGGCATAGTACTACTTGGGCCTAAGGGGTTACTATTTGGGACCATATCTACGGGGACACTATATAGGGAGTTCAGTAGCAAAATGTCTGTTCACATTACATTATAATGCTGGAATTATTAAACTTGAGACTCTTTTTTGGACCCTGTATAAGAGGAAAAGACTAGTTATAGATGCACAAACCCATATGTGGCAACAATACTCCTGTAGTAGTAATTCTTCTAATAATTATTGACAGCATAATGTGTTTCCGGGCCTTGATAAGTGGTGACCACTGTGTAAAAAAAAAAAAAAAAAAGGGAAATGCCTGTTAAGCCATAGTGTTGGCAGTATAACATTAATATTAGCCAACAAGAATCCCTCTGAAAACTGACGTACTGGTGGTAAACAGCAAACCATTGAGATTTTACCTCCTTCTGTGGATGGACATCAAGAAATTTGGTGGCGTGCATATCAATAAGGGAGGCAAGGTACATTTTGTTGGGATGTCTTTTGCTCTGGATGCAACAATAGAACTGAAACAGGCTGACTTTCACACAGCATTTGCAACCGAATCTGGACCATGTCATGGAAGTGGTCCGGTGATCAGTCACCACAAAAATTATGCAACAAAGTACCAGAGTATAACATACCTGCAAAAGTCTGTGCAGATTATGATACTGAGCTACAAGTCTTGATTGATAACAGGTGGTTGGTTCTGTACCCTAAGAAGGAATTGGGGTCTCTAAAGAGCCTGATCCCACTAATGGCAGTCATTCAGCAGAACCAACAAAAGCTGAGGCTGGTGCTCGACTAGCGGGAATTAAATGAGCATGTAGACCCATTTATGGCTAACGCAGACATATACACCAAAAAGTTAAGAGAATGGTGGCGAACAGGATTGAAAGTATCGGTGCTAGACCTTCGCTAGACATATCTTCAAGTAAGCCTGTGCAAATCACTGTGGCCCGATCAATCTGTTTTAATCAAGTGACAAAGGTATTGCCTGACCTGCATGGGGTTTGGACTCAATGTGGCATTGTCCATCATGCAAAAAATTGTTGATGCTATCTTGACAAAGGACAAATGCATACAGTGGGCAACATCCGTTTATATTGTTGATGTGTATGTGGATGAGAGTGTTGTGCTTGCACTAAGTGTGAAGGAGCATCTCTACAACTTTGGACTTCTCAGCAAAGAATGAGAGAGACTGCAGGATGGTGTGTGAGTGCTTGGTTTGCAGGTCTGGGGAGAGGATAATGCTCTACATTGGAGAAGAGGGAACAAGATCCCAGACATGCCTCATGTTGTCACACGACGGAATATATTTTCATTATGTGGCAAGTTGGTTGGGCACTTTCCCATAAGTAGTTGGCTTCATGTTGCCGTGGTGTCATCAAGAGGAGAGCATCTGGCGTCACTTCAGTAAATGATGCCCCTCACAACACCATGATCAAGGAGGTCTTCACCAGAGTCCACAAAGAAGACCCGCCACAAGGCAAATAATGCATCAAAGGCAAAGATCTTAATGCCTGGGTCGATGCCAGCTTTTTCACTACCGGTGTGTCATTGACATAAAATGGGACTGTGATAGAGGATGCATGCTGGTTATGTCCAGGAAAGAACTCCCAACATATTAACCTAGCAAAACTCGATGCCATCATTAAAGGGATAAACTTTGCAATCCTCTGGAAGATGACTACTTTGCACTTATTTACCGATTCCGCATATGTCCATAAATGGGTCTCAAATACCCTTATGGGCAGCGCCAGGGTATAAATCAAAGCTTTCAGAGAGATGCTCGTCCAATGGCGTCTTGACACAATAATGAAATTGGTGAAGGAATATGCACTGTCGATGGATGTATTCTTGGTCAAATCTAGCCAAAACAAGGCAGATCGATTGATAAGAATGTCTCAGCAATGGCTTGATGCAATTGAGAGGAACACTGAGCCTGTGCAACCTGCTTGCACTGCATCTGTGAGTTCGGGCAGGTTTGACTAGATCCAAATTTTTCACCAACAAAGCGGTCATCCTAGTGTGAAACAGACACTCTACTTTGTGAAACAAATTAACTCTAGGGTTTCCAAAACCGCTGTGAGAAGAGTCGTCAAAGAATGCAAAGAGTGTCAGTAGATCAATCTGTCACCCATACACTGATCAAAGAGGGCTTTAAATGTTAAATAAACATGGTATAGAATAGCGATGGATATCACTCATTACAATGGGGGCCCATTTTTTTACATTGATTGACTGCGGCCCCACTCGGTTTATCATCTGGCGACACCTTGCTCAGCAAGATGCGAAACGTATAATCAAAACCAGCTAAAGACTCTTTTCTATGAATGAGATCCGCCATCATAAATTCTAACAAATAATGACACTGTTTTTTGGAGCAGCTTGTTTAAAGCCTTCATGGACGAATGGAGAATCAGACTTTGATTTTGTCGTGCATATGTCCCCTCCGATAATGACATCATCGAGTGATGTCGTAGAAGTGTAAAAAGGATCGTAACAGAAAACGATGTACTATACTGGAGGCAGTTTATTGGTACAACGTTATGCTGAAGGATGACTTGTTCTCTGCTACAGCATCTGCCAATATGGTCCATCAGTATCGCATACAGCTTAAAGGAATTGACGAAACAGTGGCACCGGTAGACAATCAACTGCAGATTGTCTTCAAAACGGGTGACCAAGTGTGGGTAAAGGCTCCACACGGACAATGTACTACAAAATATGGAGTGGGACGTGTGACTGGGAGTACCAGTACACAGAATATATCAGTTGATGGAATGCCACGCCATGTGAGATACCTGCGACACATAGTGGGACTGGACTCACCAATGGCCTGCTCTGATACGCCTTCGGAAAATGGAAGTGAGAGATTTGTGACCATCAATGAGACACTGGATGAGCAGACACCCAGTGTGGATGTAGATGATGGTTCATTTGATGACATTCCGAATAAAGGCACAGTAAATGTGGGTACTATTCCTAATGAAAACACAATGATTGTGCTGTTGTAAAGAAGTACACTGTGCAAAAGACCACTCCGCGAGTGTTACATGTGTGATTAGAGGATCAAGAGGGAGTGTCATAGTAATTCTTCTCACACACTTACTTCTAAAAGACAGATGGTCTACTCTGTCTGCTGTCAATATGCAGGGGCTGGTAGAAGAAGAAGAAGAAGAAGAAGAAGAAGAAGAAGAAGAAGAAGAAGAAGAAGAAGCAGTAGGCGTGGTTGGTTTTATTGGGGAAAAAGGTGAGACTAACCGCGAGAATTCCTGAGACTTCAAACGGATAAAAGACCAAACTTGAATAGATAGGGAGCCATACTTTTGCTCAAAGCAGAAAACTTTTCAAAATTCAGTTCTGGGATGTAAGGCAGAAAGACCCAACAGTTTTCAACTCCCTACATGGGTGAATAGTGTCTTTGTAGAAGTATAGGATACTTTCAAAAGTAATTTTCTAGCATGATAGAGGGAGTTCATCTTCTTTGCAGCAACCATAACCAATTTCAGTAAAATTGACAACATTTTGCAATGCTAGATTATTCTATCAAGAAAACATATTATAAATGATTATATTCTCATTAATAATATAATTAATGAAAGAAAAAATAAGATGCTAGTGAAAAATATTTTTATTTTATTTTCAGAAAATTATGTACACACTTTAAACTTGTGTAGTATATTTATATAGTTGCATGTTATATTATGAAAAAATATTCCAATTTGTGACAGGCATGCATGGAAGTGCCCACGAATAGTGTGTGTGTATGTGTGTGTATGTGTGCATATGTGTATGATCTCACAGGACACAACGTGCAATATAAAGATAATTTGTTAATTGCTTATAGCATGTGAAGCAAATTGCATCACGAGGAGTTGGTGTAGTAAATTGCATCACGAGGAGTTGGTGTAGCAAATTGCATCACGAGGAGTTGGTGAAGCAAATTGTATAATGAGGAGTTGGTGAAGCAAATTGTATAATGAGGAGTTGGTGAAGCAAATTGTATAATGAGGAGTTGGTGAAGCAAATTGTATAATGAGGAGTTGGTGAAGCAAATTGTATAATGAGGAGTTGGTGAAGCAAATTGTATAATGAGGAGTTGGTGAAGCAAATTGTATAATGAGGAGTTGGTATAGCAAATTGCATCACGAGGAGTTGGTGTAGCAAATTGCATCACGAGGAGTTGGTGAAGCAAATTGTATAATGAGGAGTTGGTGTAGCAAATTGCATCATGAGGAGTTGGTATAGCAAATTGCATCACGAGGAGTTGGTGTAGCAAATTGCATAACGAGAAGTTGGTGTAGCCAATTCCACCACAAAGAGTTGGTGCTGCGAACCATGAGGAGTGAGTGCTGCAAATTGTGTAGTTAGCTAGAAGTTCCGACACTTTAATTGTTTTTCTTTTTTTTTTTAACAAGCTATTTCTGCATCATAGCCTTCAACCCAAATCCCTGTTTGATGGCAGTAACTTGGGGCAGTTTATAGTGGAACAGTTGGAGAAGGAAGAACTGATATGTCAGTTGAGCGGAGTAAAGCATATTGAATGCATTATCCCGATGCATTTCTCTTGCATCACATATGCTCTGTATCAGTAACTGTATGTGGAGAAATGCATGGACTTCAATTGTGCAAATAAACCATTGTTTTGTTTTGGACCCCTTTGCTGCATCAAAGTAATTTGCAGCATGCTGCCTTTGGCCAGGTGAAACAGTTGATGTCTTTTTGGCAGAACTACGCAGACTTGCAGTTTTGATTGACCACACATCAGAGTGATGTCTGTAGTGTGTGTTTATTGCTAGATTGTCCAAACATGTGGAAAAGCTCTTATGAGCATCCTTTCAAATGGAGGACCTAGATTTGCCACACGTACTGGCATGAGCTCGTGCCACCTTTAAAGTGTTAGAGAATGCTGCAGTAGCTGCACAG
The DNA here is from genome assembly GCF_053919585.1 of Euprymna scolopes. Classification (NCBI taxonomy): domain Eukaryota; kingdom Metazoa; phylum Mollusca; class Cephalopoda; order Sepiida; family Sepiolidae; genus Euprymna; species Euprymna scolopes. The sequence continues at coordinate 78,735,441 of NC_136513.1, read as the reverse complement.
GCATCACAATGCACACAGAAAAAAACAGATGCGCCCCCGAGATGTTAGAACTGTGATGGACCCAATCGTAGGGCAAGCGATTGTCTTCTGAGATGTAAGGTTATCAATGCCAACGCCTTGGGCGCAGTGTTTGATATTATCTGGAAAATAGACAAGAGGACAAGAACTCAGCACCAACCCCATCATCCAAATTCTTGTAAATAGTATATTATCTGCATTAATGGAATATGGCATCACATAAAGGATGTGCATTCAGTGTGTAAAATTACGTGGCTTCCTCAGATGATGAAGTCCCGATACTGACGAGGAAGATTCTTTAGAGAGTGAGGCACCTGACAAGCCAGAACAGTATACATTGAGTTACACATCCAAAGAGAGTGCCATGAAAAAGGTACCGGAGTCCTTATCATTAAGATGGAGTACCAGACATAAGTGCCCTTCCCTACATTGACATTTGTGTGATCAGGGAGGAGTGTAATGGGCATGCGCAGAGCCAGAAAACAGTGTGTGTGTGTGTGTGTGTGTGTGTGTGTGTGTGTGTGTGTGTGTGTGCTCTCGCTGGAAAATCCCTGGGGTAAAAGAATGCACTTTCCTAGATGCTGAATGACTCTCGGGTCATTTAGAAGTGTAGTGGTGTTGTAGATTGTTCATAAAATATGTGATAAATTATGTTACGAGGAGTTTATTTTTTACATTTTCACCTCAAAGAAGGCACAGTGCCACTTTGATGTAGAGGGCTACTATCAGGGACATAAGTTGCAAGGATACTATGAAGGGAGTTGAGCTGCAAGATGTTTGTTCACATTACACTTGATGTCACTATAGTTGAGGAAGCAGGAACCCAGAAGGGAATTCCAAAGTCTAGCAGTTCTGGGGAAGAAACTATTAGAGTAAAAGGCTTTCTTACATGTAGGGATCTCTACAGTGTAGGGGTGAAACTTTGCTGCTTGTCGGGTTCGTCAGTGGGTACGTCGAGGAGGTACAAGGGCTTGTAGTTTGTCAGAGCATCTGCCATTAAAATACTTGTAAAACAATCAGAGGGATACAATATTTCGTCAATGGGGCAGAGGTTGAAGCTTAGTTGACAGCTCAGGACCTATTAGGTTAGCAACTAACCTTTGAATCCTGTTCAGGAGTGAAAAACTAGTAGCAGATGCACCAGTCCAAATGTGACAACAATACTCCACGCATGGAGTAATAGTGGCCTTATAGAGTTACAAGATATTTTCAGGTGTAAGTAACTTTTTAGGACGGTAGAGAAAGCCGAACTTCCTGCAGAAGCCACAACACTGCCCTCGATGTATCTGTTCCAGCTCATGTTCCCTGTAAACATTAAGCCCAGGAGTTTGAACGAAGTATTTTCAGGTAATGTATTTTTAGCTATAGCTATTAGTGGTTGGAAAGGCGCGCTTAGTCTTGGCAGCATTGAACGTTACCATCCATTTTTGACCCCATTCCACTACAGACTGAAGGACTTTCTCTAGTTTTTCCACTATTGCCTTGGATATGTGTTCATTCGTTTTCCCCTCGTGCCTGTTATGGAGTGTGGTGTCATCAGCAAATATACCTATCTCAGAAACAATTTTATCAGGAGGGGGGGGTCATTTATGAATATCAAGAATAATAAAAATCCAAGGATCGACCCCTGAGGTACACTGCCATTTATATCATATTGTTTAGACATACGCCCACAGAGGACAACCTGGATTCTTCTCTTATTTAGGAAGGATTTAATTATGTTAAGCATTCGTCCAGTAATACCGTAGGATCTGATTTTCATGAGAAGAACATCGTGCCATATCCTGCCAAAAGCCTTAGATATATCTAGGGCTACTGCCCTCCCCTCCTCTGTCTTGGTGCAGCAAATTGAGTACGGCAAATCGAATTGCAGAGTTGGCAAGAAGAAGTAAGTAGCAATTTGTTTTCATTCACATGATTCTTGTTAGTGTGTAAGAATGTGTACTTTAAACAAAGAATACTGGTACGTGAGTCATTAAGTTCCTTTCACTTTACCATTCCTGGCCTCAAATGCAAGATGGTGGGAATGTTGTAGAGAATACATTTTTGGAGTTAGGTTCAAGGTTTACCAGCTTGAAAATTCAGGATAAAACATTTTGTTGAATCAGGTCTTATAGGAATTTTTAAGTTTGCACTGGCTTACTATTTTCACATGTAGGCGTTACTTTCTGGGGTGTGAAACGATTTTCATTGGTTGCTTATACTTTGAGTTAGCACGTTCCTGTGAAAACTTACTTACTTTTAAAGTAACACAAAAAAGGCAAATCAAAACGAAGCAGAGAAAGAAAAAGAGCTGCTATTTCAATCATTTGCCACTACAAGAATCTCCCTTGCCATGAATAAGGCGCATGAAGGCAGGGGGCATATGTGCTGGCTTGAAAATTCTGAAGAAAACTGATTTTGTTGATCAGATCTTATAGGAATTTCTAAGTTCGCACTGGCTTACTACTTTCACGTTTAGGTGTTACTTTTTGGGGTGTGAAACAATTTTCATTAGTGGGAAAATATTTTGAGTTCACATGTTCATGTGAAGACTAACCTGACCCATTTGTTTTATTCATAGGAATCACTTTGCGATGTAATCGCTACATATTCCTACTTTAACATTAAAGCTGTCGCTAAATGTATTGTTAATTTTAACACCACTTTGAACGTTTCTGTACATTGTTGAACAACCTTCACCAATCACTGCTGCTTTTAGTTTACAGAAAGCACACCAGGCAATATCTCTTGGCATTCTTTCAAAAACTTTCTCCAAATAGACAAAACTAAAGTACAAAATGTACTTCTCTAAGGATAAATGTAGCACCAGTTGTATTTTTCTCATTTTTCTTATTAATTATCTGACTTCTTATTTTTTGCCCAATTATTCTCTTTATCACTACCGATTTTAAGCCTCTTTAACTCCATTGTAACAATTTACAATTGTATTAATTTCAAAGTCTTTCAATATCACCTTCCCTTTTATTTATTTTTTAGTCCCCCCCGACAAAAGGAGGGTGGACCTGTAAATTCACCCTTGTCCGTTCATCTGTCCGCACTTTTCTCAATAACTATGTCTTGGAATTTTTTGAAATTTTGCACAAACATTAAACATGATATGAGTAAAAAAAAGTAACAGAACAGATTTTCTGGGAAAACTCCTGTTGCTCCTCTAGGGGTACCTTTCGGGTTAAAATGGCTAAAATTGACACTTTTGTGCTTATTAAAAAAAATTTGATGCCTTGGATTTTTATAAAACTTTCTGAAAAGTTGTAACTAACTGATTTCTGTATAATTTTGTTTGTCTATACTTTGCGATAACGCTTGGGTGTGCCCTAGGGCTCTTTTAGGACTAATAAAAACACTCCATTTTTGGGACTATTTTACCATATTTGTCGAAAATTTTCTGTGTATGTCTATTTAGCAGTTTTGCATGGAGCTGAACTCAAATTTAAATATTTTAAGGCGTTGGGGACTTTTGAGGCTAAATGGGGAGGGGTAAATGCTGGACTTAATCATTTTTTATGCCTCATTCACTGTACACTCACGGGGGACTATGCATGCTTCACTTGTTTTTTATGAAAATCATTTCAGACAAGGCATGAAGCCACTTAATGTAAGGAATTAATAAGAATAAAAGATGATTATCACAAAGACAGGATCGGTCTATTAACCTTAGTCTTGAAAAGATCAATGGTTAAAAGTAAGGGGAATCGGTCAGCAGAAAGAGAGTTTCACAAGCCTCTGATTCTTGAAAAGAGTCTTTGGGAACAGGAAGTTGTATTACAATGAGATGTAAAAATAGTGAATTGATGAAGATCACTAGACCAATGAGTCAAACTAGCTGGTGTATCTGCAAACAAAATGAAGTTCTTTGCCTGTGTTGCTCCATGTGAAAGAAGAGAGACAAAATGGCCGACTCATTTATGCACTTGGAGTGCATGCTGGGAAAGGTAGTGCATGATGGGAAAGACAGTTTTTTGTTTGTTTTTTGAAGTAGGACATAAAAGGAAGTGAGCACGTCATTGAGGATACATTGGAGAAAGGAGAGACGTGTGCCTTTGTGTTGGGTGAGCACTTTTAACCAACCTACTCTTCCATAGAGCATGGCAGGGAATAGATCAGATAATTCTGAAGAACATATACCAGAATAATATTTATAGAAAAGACTGAAACAACCAGCACCACTCTTTGCATTCATTCTTAAAATCATTTGAAAATGTTTTGACTGAGTTTGTCGGACACTTGTCTTTTCTTTTTATGAAAATCAACAAATTCATCAGATCTTTCACATAAGCTTCCAGCATCTAAATTTCATAACCTGAAATGCTCCAGTTTTTTTCCTCAGCTGAGACAAGATTTTTATTTCACTAACAGGTGAAGGGGAAAGGGGTTGTGCCCACCTTTGCCTTGTCATAAAAGACGCTTAAATATATTTTAATTTGTCCAGATTTCATATATATTATTATAGAGTCATGATTTTAACAATAAAAGAAAACGTACTTAGGTGCCATCAGCTAGAATCGAAACCAAAAGTAAAACTGTAGCATTCAAAGCTGGTGACGTTACCACTGTACGAACATGACACACATATGAACTGATTAAAAATAAACTGAGATGAATATACAAAATGTTTAACAATTTAAAAATATTTTGACTCCTTTTTGATCCCTTAAAAACTATTTTAACCAGCTAAAGACTCATAAAAGAACAGGACATAAAAAATCCAATCATTTGAGGCCCCTAGCGCTGCTGTGCAACTTTTAGTTTTGGAAGTGATAGAGTTTGAAAATATGGAGACAGACAGGAATACATAGTAAGTTTTATAAATTAGATTTATAATCCAATATCACTTCTTGCAATCATTGTAACAAATTTAGCTCTACAATGAATTTCTTGGTTACACCTGTTATGTGTCAGTAACACAGTTAATGCAGTACTGGTTTGAACCCAACTTACTTGTGTCAGGTATGTGCAGAAAGGTCAAGGGGTTGTCGGTGACACACATCAATCTCAGTGACTTCCATTGACAGAGCATTTACTTGCATGCTAAAACGTGAGTCGGTGTGTTTTAGGTGCATGCTGGCATGGGAGAGTTACCAACCCCCACACATACACTGATATAAATAGAAATGCACATGGGGGTTTGGAGAGAAGAGAGTAGACGGTTAGACTTGAGTTAGTTTTGAGATCAGAAGGGTCATAGAAAAGATGCATTGATGGAAAAGTACAAGAAAGCTTGAGTAAGCAATGCAATGGGTTCACTCATAGACGAAATAAAGAAATCCTTGCAAAAAATCGGTGTTGTATTTTTGTCATTGATCAGTGACGGGAAGAACTGCATCCCAGAGGAGACACAATAACAAAAGAAAAATGTATGGTGAACTCTTAACGCGTATATATATATATATATATATATATATATATATATATATATATATATACACACACACACATACACACACACAGTTAAGAACTACTAAGGTAGATACACAACTTAAGGGTCCTTAAGACTGTTTAAATGTATAAAATTAAATTTAAAAAAAAGACAATTAAAAGAAGCGTTTTGGCATCAGAAAATTGGTACAATTTTTTCTGATACCGATTCCGACATCCTTAAATATTCCGATTTTTTTTTTACATATCAACACTTATCAAGGTCCAGGGGCCACTCGAGGATAAGGGTTAAAGAGTGTACAGTAGAAATTGGACAATATAGTAATTGTTAGTAATGGAAATTGGGTAAATTTGTTAACTTATATGGAATGGCTCATCAAAAACTTGTTTACGTTAGACTTGAAGACAACCATATTGTAATCAGCTGGAAAGCAGGAAAACGGTCTTAAAAGCGCTCAACCACATGTATACACACCTGACTGTAAAAATGTATATAAACTGTACATAACACTTGTATATAACGAAATGGGGAAGATGCAAATGGACAGGATTGAAGAAACTATCACTATATCCACTAGACAATATAAAAGAGACCATTAAAACGCACCCACAAGACACAAACATCATGCAACAATAATTGTTAGGGTATCTTCTCTGATGAAACTCAGCAATCTCACCAAACTTTCCATACAAGATTCCAACATTTAATCAGTTTGATTGTGAAGTCATTTCCTTAGTTGGGGCAAGATTTTTATAGGCTAGGGTCTCTTTTTCACATCAACACAGTGAAGTAATGGGGGCAGTGCTTTTATGAAGACACCATTCTTTCCCACAATTATTCTAGGAAATTTGCATCTGCAACAAGTTTCTTTGGCATGAAATTTAGCAATCTAAAATTTAAAATTTCAACTACATAACCTGAAATGCGGCTGATTTTCTTTCAAGTCATTTCCTTAATAAAGGCAAAAATTTGATAGATTGTTAATGAGTTCCTGTTGAGCTGACCTCTTAAATAATCTAGCCCTACCCAAGTTCCATTATTACTAACCATATATCAGCCCATTACTTTGACACAACACTTATTTACGCACTTACAAAAACAAACGCTTTTAAGATGACTTCTGCCACACTGTAGTGCTACCTGACCTCCAGTTGTAAGGTTGTGCTGAGGGATGGCTATTATACAATACAATACAATGGAGTGCATAAATATGTTCACTAGATGATCAGAAAGAAGTTGGATATTGAATGTGGCAGCAAGTCCTGGTAATATCTTCTATTATATAAATCTCACCTGTCTGTTTAAATGTGTGTATGTATGTTTGTATGTTTGCCTAAAACTTTCGACAGAGACAACAAACTTTCATGAGATTGGTATCATTTTGAAGCCCGACCCTTCGGACGGCAGTTTTCTATAAGGAGGATCGTTTTTTTGTGTTTTTACGTCACCATTTTTGCAAGTCATCGTATCGGTTGGATTGACTTTACTAATTTCAACATTCTGCAAGTAAGGTAAAAGTGGAGGAGGGGGTTAGGGTTAGGGTTAGGGTTCGCTTTTCTTTCACTTCCTTTTCTGCCTTCGCATCACGGGTTCGAGCCTGCCTACTACCACTTTTTTTGTTTTTGCTCAACACACACCTAAAAACACCCGGGCAACGCCAGGCTAGTCTATAGTATAAATCTCACCTGTCTGTTTAAATGTACATATGTATGTATCTATATATGTATGAATGTTTGTCAGGTCATGTCATATACTACTGGTACCATGTAACCCAGTATTACCTGCCTCATGGTGGGGTCACCGTCAACTAAACTGGTTCCCCCACCAGACTTGTTTGGTGAGGAGGGTGGCTAGTCTCCCTGAAGGATTAAAAACAAGACCTTCCAAAGGGCGAATGAACCTTTTTCAAGGTCAACGGCCAACCGTGTATATTTGTGTGTATATATATATATATATATATATATATATATATATGTTGGGGTGGAGAGGGCTCCCATAAGTCATGGTGAAGGTAACCTTTCTGGGAGAAGCAAATCTCTGATTTAAAAAAAACATAAAGCGCGAGACCAGTACCCGCATTAAGCTGGTCTGCAGTTTAACTTGTTGCTGGCTATCTTGCTCTTGCTTGTTGCTCGATCTCAACATTTTGAACCGAGAGAGAGGCTTAGGTGTCGCACAAAGCTAAAACTCTGTAACATCATCTTTGTATAGATACTCCCTCAGGCATTTCGGCTCATGAATATTAAGTGTCTGAGGGAGTGGCACTCGTCTGACAAGACGTTGCAATCATCATGTATGTTTGTATGTTTGCCTAAAACTTTCGACAAAGGCGACGGATTTTTGTGGGCTTTGGGGAGTGTGGAGCCACCCTTTAATTACCATTGCTCCCAGGTCCACTCTGACCCGGAGTGGTAGATCCTGTTAGGGTCCCAACTATGGGTTAAATAGAAACCAACATGAAAACAACAAATATATTCTATTAAAAAAATTTTTCTTCAAAATCTTTGGATTCGGCATTAAATAACCCGGAAAGGGTTGATATGCCGTAAAACAAAAACAACCAACCAACCAACCAACCTCTTTGCAGTGTGCGGGTTCGAGCCTGCCTGCCTACAACCACTTTTTTCTTTTTTTTTTGCTCAACACACACACCTCCAAACACCCGGGCAACGCCAAGCACCCAGGCTAGTATATTAGAAAGAACAGTTGGAAATAAGTCATACACCATCCACTATAACTATGTGATTCCTACAGCTATGTAACTTGAAAATGGAGCTATTAAACCTGACATAGTGATATGGGACAAGAAGAAGAAAGTAGCAACCTTAGTAGAAGTTAGTGTTCCCAATGATGCTGGAGCTGAGAGGGTAAAGATAACGAAATACCAAGGTCTTACGTACAACATGAAAAGACACTGGAATCTTAGGACAATCTCCATTACTCCAATAATTATAGGAACAACTAGACTTATGAAAAAGAATTTCAAAAACTACCTGGCAAATATACTCGGTGAACCATGTGCAAGAGAGATTCAAACAATTGCACTTCAAGGGACGGTTAGCATCTTAAAAAGATCTCTCGGTTGCAATGTATAGGACATTAGGTGAATGTCTGGCATCCAGTAGGATGCTCCACTCCCAACTTGAAGAAAATGATAAGAAAATTAAAAAGAAAAAAACGAAGAGCAGCATATATAAAGATAATTTATGGAAGGTAATTGTGACAACAGTCATAGAAACAAGCTTTTAAAAATGTGCAAAAAAGTCATCGACGTTCAAACTCGGAACCCGACTGATAGGAAATGAAAAAGTGACATATGCAAATTAGAATGCGGTCAAGTATTTCTTGTTAATGTAGACATTGGTTACCTCCCTTGCTTCAGTTACATGGTTACCTCCCTTGCTTATGGTGATATAAATAGGAGTTGGCCATCTTGGTTTAGTCAGTTCGTTCGTACAGTTTAGACAGACTACAAGTGTCTCAACAAATGGTAGCAGAGATATCCCTCTGTGTGCGACAAAACGAAAAAAAAAAAAAAAATTTTTTTTTTTTGTACAGCTTGTCTGTAGCACTAGACAGATCGGATATCGGATATGGCAACTTCGAACAAACAACCTCCATTGTTGGAGGGGGAGGATGTTTACGAGAACTGGAAACAAGACGTTGAAATGTGGTCGTTGTTCACGGATCTTTCTGAGGAAAAAAAAGGGCCAGCAGTGTTTTTGACGCTACCACCGAATATTAGAGAATGTGTCCGTGAATTGCCAACAAGTGACATTGGCGGACGAGATGGCTTGAAGATCTTAATAAAGAAACTGGATGACATATATTTAAAGGATGAACACACGCGCGCTTACATGACTTTTAAGGAATTTTACACTTATAAAAGATCGTCAGGTACCAGTATAAATGACTTTCTTGTTCGTTATGAGTTTTTGTACCAAAGATTAAAAAAATTCTACATTATTCTACCGGAAGGAGTCCAAGCTTTTCTTGTTTTGAACGCGGTTAACATATCGGAAGAGAACGAAAAATTAGCGCGGACAACGTGTTCTGTTTTGACGTATCAAAACATGAAGGAATCGATAAAGAAAGTATTTGGTGACATTTATCGTGATGAAAATGTACCGGCAGTGAAATCAGAGCCCGAAATCGTCAACTATAATTATTCTAAACCGGGTAACAACAAAAGGCGTTTTCGTCGAGGACAATCTAATCCATGTGACCGAAGTGGAAACGTGTTGTTGTGTTACAAATGTCAGTCTCCGAACCATCTAATTAGAGAGTGTCCTAGAAATACGCCCAGGTTTACGGAAGCGACAGAACAAATACACATTACGTTGTTCATTCAAGAAAATATTTATTTGAACAGTACAAATGAAAAAATCTCAAATCTTGTAAAGGAAACATTTGGAATGGCAGTCTTGGATTCTGCTTGTACTCGCACACTGGCTGGCGAAGTGTGGCTTGATGTTTATTTAGATACTTTAAATGAAAGTGACCTGCAACTAGTGAAGTATACGAACTCAGACCGGAGTTTTTGTTTTGGTGATGGAGTGGCTGTCACAGCAATTAAAGTTGCTAAATTTCCGGTTACACTCGGAGGTATAAGAGTTTATATCGAAGCAGATATTGTGAAAAACGACTTGCCTCTTCTATTAAGTCACAAATCAATGAAGACAGCAGGAATAGTGCTAGATTTCCGGAAAGATATGTGCTGGATTTTTGATAAATGTATTGAACTAAAGACCACAACTTCAGGGCACTATTGTCTCCCCTTAACAAATAAGTTGTTGGATCATAGTGGTACTAAGAACATTGTATTACATGTTCAGAATTTTGGTCAGTGTTCTTTCACAGAAAAAAAAAAAAAAGCAGAAAAACTTCATCGACAGTTTGCTCATGCCTCGAAGGAAAAACTTGTTTCCTTGGTTAAAAAAAGTGGCAAATTCAATGACAAGGAATTTATAAAGGCGATTGAGGAGGTTTGTGAAAACTGTCAAATTTGCCTTAGATTTAAAAAAGCTCCACTGCGACCGGTTGTGGGATTGCCTCTTGGCAATAGATTTAATCACACAGTTTGCATGGATTTGAAAGAGTTCATCCACAATGAGGTGTGGATACTACATCTCATTGATGCCGCTACCAGGTATTCAGCGGCAACATTGATCAAAACAAAGAAGAAGGAGGAGATCATCAAAAACATCTTTATGATGTGGATTACCTATTTCGGATCTCCTGTTCGTTTTCTGAGTGATAATGGGGGTGAATTCAACAACGAACACTATAGACAGATGAATGAAAAACTCAACATAGAGACCTGTACTACTGCCGCAGAAAGTCCATTCAGCAACGGTACTGTAGAACGTCATAATTTGATAGTTGCTGAGGCAATGAAAAAAACAATTGACGATGAGAAGTGTGAACCTGAAATTGCCTTGGCATGGGCTATTTGTGCAAAAAATGCCCTCCTCAATTACTCTGGACACAGTCCAAATGAACTTGTATTCGGTTTCAATGTAAATACACCCTCAATTCTGACAGACCAGTTACCTGCTATGGAGTCCTCTACTACAAGTGACATGGTGAGAAAAAATTTAAATGCTCTCCATAGTGCAAGGAGAAACTTTTTGGAAGCTGAGTCCAGTGAGAGAATTAGGAGAGCTCTCAGGTCTAATGTCAGAACTTATGCTGATGAAGATTATGCTACCGGAGACCAAATCTATTATCGGAGGCAGGGTTTTAAAGGATGGCGTGGTCCAGCAAAAGTGTTAGGCAGAGAAGGCCAGTTTGTCTTAATCAGACATGGCGGAGCATTTTATAGGATGCATCCGTGCCAATTGATGAAAGTGAATAAAAACAACGAAAAAAGAACAAAAAAAGCTGAAATGCTGGGAAACACTACAGAAGGGAAGAATGAATACCTTTCAGTTGAGGAGGAGGAGTTGCAGAATCAAGTGGTAGAAAGTGAAGATATAGACAGAGAAGAAGTTGTTGATAGTTCTACCAGTTTAAGAGATAAGACTGAAAAACCTGGCCGAAATAAGACCATAACTTATAAAATAAATGGAAGTGGGGAGTGGAAGAAAGGAAAGGTTATGTCAGTACAGCCTAAATCAACTGGCAAATATAGTCATTGGATCAATATAGAACCTGAGGATGAAAACGAGGATCAAGTTTGTATCAACTGGAATCATATTGATCATTGGAGAGAAGTGCCCCAATATACTGAACAGGAAAATGTAGTCCTGCTCACCGCTGAACAAGAGCAGTCGAAAGCTGTAATGGATGCCAAGCATAAAGAAATAAAAAACATGAACACCTATGAAGTATTTGAATGTGTGCCATACACAGGTCAAAAAACAATATCCACAAGATGGGTGATTACTGAAAAATTCAAGGATAATCAGAAAACAATGAAAGCTCGCCTTGTAGCACGAGGCTATGAAGAAAATAGTAATCTGAAAACGGACTCCCCAACATGTAGCCGTGAAGCTATGCGAATGGTCATGCTAACCGCATCAATAAAGAATTGGATGCTGCAGACCATAGATTTTACCTCAGCCTTTTTGCAAGGTGGTATTTTAGAGAGAGATATGTACCTGAGGCCACCATCTGATGTTTGTCCTAAATCTCAAGTGTGGAAATTAAAAAGATGCATCTATGGATTGAATGATGCTCCACGGGCATGGTACAAGAGAGTTACTCAGGCTTTGATTGAATTAAAAGGAGTAGCAAGTGCTTATGATAATGCATTGTTTTTGTGGCATGATATTAAAGGAAATTTGACTGGAATTCTTGCTATGCACGTGGATGATTTTGTTTTCTGTGGAAACACAGAGTTTGAAAGGGATGTGATTGCAACATTGAAAGAAAAATTTAAGGTGGGATCTCATGAAAGTGGAACATTCAAATATGTTGGACTGAATGTTAATCAACAGGAAAATGGGATCACTGTAGAACAAGATCTATATGTATCTTCCATATCTCCAATAGAAATAAGCAAAGGGAGGATACTGAGGAAAAATGATGAACTGAATGAAGAAGAAAAGCATGAGTTGAAGAGACTTGCAGGTCAGATGATGTGGGTTTCAACTCAAACACGCCCTGATATAGCTTTTGATGTGTGTAAAATGAGCAACACTGGAAAGCATCCCAAAGTAAAAGCCTTATTTGAGGCGAATAAAGCCTTATCAAAATTGAAATCCAAGAAGGGTTCTATAACATTTCCAAAATTGGGAAAGCCCTCAGATTTACACATTTTGTGTTATACTGATGCCTCTTATGCCAGTCTGGAAGATGGATCTTCACAGGGTGGTTTTGTTGTCTTTATTGGAGGAAGTACTGACAAAATGGCCCCCATGTGTTGGGCGTCAAAGAAATTGGACAGAGTGACAAAAAGCCCATTGGCCTCAGAGACTCTTGCTCTGAATGAGGGAGCTGATGCTGGTGTTTTGACTGCGGTTATGATACAAGAGGTATTTCAGTTATCTAAATTGCCAGACGTTCTCTGCAAGACAGATAATGCATCACTTGTGGAGACATTGAATTCCAACAATCTGGTAAGCGATCGACGATTGAGAATAGATGTAGTAAGGCTGAAGGAAATGAAGAGTAGAGGAGAGATACAGATAGAATGGATCAAGGGTTGTGATCAGGTCTCTGATTGTTTGACCAAGGCAGGAGCTTCGTCTGAGCTTCTAAGGGACTTGTTAAATCAGAAATAAATTATTCACTTGAGGACAGCAGCAATGTTAATGTAGACATTGGTTACCTCCCTTGCTTCAGTTACATGGTTACCTCCCTTGCTTGTGGTGATATAAATAGGAGTCGGCCATCTTGGTTTAGTCAGTTCGTTCGTACAGTTTAGACAGACTACAAGTGTCTCAACATTTCAGAAGAGAAATTTTTTTTTTTTTTTTTTTTTACACTCGAGGTTAAAGAGTGTACAGTGGTCAAAAGGAAGGATAATATAGTAATCGTTAGAAGCGTAAATTTGGTAAATTGAATTGCAGGGAAGAGAAAATGGCATCCCTACTAGGCTATGAAGTCTATTCTGAACTCTGTTAAAGCAGGATAAGGTCTTTCTAGCAGCTCCTGCCCAGATGCGGTAACAATACTCCATCCATGGATGTACCTGGCTCTTATATAGGTGGAGAATTGCATCACAACACAAGGTAGATATCAACTGGATCGATAGAAGGATCCAACGATTTTTCCAGCGACCTTGGCAACAGATTTGATGTACGTGTTCCATTTTAGATCAGAAATAAAGGTCAAGCCCAGAAGCTTGTCAAAACATGGAGCCTCCTCAAGATGAAAGCCATTCATTTCAATTCATGCCAGATGGGGATCAGAACGTTGATTATGTAAAGATAAAAGCTTCGTTTTAGATGCATTAAAAGTAACCAGCCACTTTTTTCTCCCATTGTCCCACGTGATCAAGATCAGAAGAAAGATAATCAGAGAGAACTTGGTCATTTACAGTCTTTGGTGCATTGCCATAGATGGCAGTGTCATCAGCATAAATGTCTATGAATGATCCAAGGATATGATTTGGAAGACCATTAATGTAGATCAGGGAGAAAGTTGGACCCCTGAGGGACTCCAGCATTAATACTTTCTGATATAGGAGGAAATATGAGGGATTAGTGGCCTTGGGCGCATAGGGTAGAATTAGCTGCAAAGTTCTTGGCAAAGAGTTTGGCTTTGTCTGATGCTGATGAGATTACTTCAGGTCCATTGATAAAAGATGGGATAGAGCACATGCTTCTGTTCAGGATCGTGTTTGCTATTTGCCAAAACTGGTGGGAACCAAGCCGCTGCTCAGCCACTTTGAACGTGACAGACTGAGCATACAACTCTCTCACATTCTTTATTACTCTTTTACAATGGTTGCTGGCAGTTCTGAAAGCAGCTTTAGTCTCAGTACATCTGTTATGTTGGAAGCAATGGAAAAAGTGATTTTTCGTTGCCGTACGTTTAACCGTACGGTTAATTCGCATGTCGTGGGAAGAAAGAAAGACAGATTTTCTACGAATGTCGGAACAGGAAAAGAAAAAGGATTGTTGTTTTTGCATACGCCGGGAACATTGCAAGCCAAAGAAAAAACATTTTTTTCCCCAAACATTTGACACATTTGGCAGTTCAAAAGAAAACTTTAATTTCAGCCCTAGAGTAATATAATGCGGAGGTGTAATGGATAACTGCAAACTGAAACAAATGAAGATGATGATGATGGAATGAGCGATGCAGTTGCAAATCTGCAAAGTGTTCCAATCATTCAATATATCTGTAATCGCACTGAACCACAAACCAATCACTCCGTGAGTGATAACATGTAAATGCAAAAGAAAATAGATCTTACATTCTAAAATGAATACCGTTACCACATCTGAGCAGGAGCTACTCAAAACACTATCCTTTCTTGACAGAGTTCAAAACTAGTTTCAAAACTTAGAAAGTGATGCCCTCTTTTCCTCCAAGACACCTCTTTCCGTGCAGAAGAGACGTTACAAACCTGTTTCTTCCTTTTTTTTATTTTACATAGGAGTCACCAGTTATCAGAGCCCGGAGGCCACTCGAGGATAAGGGTTATTGAGTGTTTAGTAATCAATGGGATAATATAGTAGTAATCGTCGTTAGTAATGGAGATTTGGTAAATTGAATTACTTAAGGTGGCGGTTCATCAAGAATTTGTTTATGTTGGACTTGAAGACAACCAAGTTGTAGTCAGCTGGGAAACAGGCAAATGGAAGAGAGTTCCACATGCGCGCACTTCTAAGAAAGAAACTTTGTTCATGGAATCTACGGTATGATTTAGGCACAGATAAAGAGTGGGGAAAATTATTGACAGTGGTTTCAGCTAGACAGGGGTTTTTCATGAAAGATTGGCGGGGGGGAGGGGGACCAGTGATTGGAGCTCAGATGAGCACTTGCCATTGAAATAACAATAAAACAAAGACAGGCTCACAACGTCTCTTCTGTGGGAAAGAGGTTCCAGGGAAGAGGAAAGGGCATTCCCCACTAAGCTTCGAAGTTTATTTTGTACTTTATCAAGGAAAGACAAGCTGCTTCTAGTAGCTCCTGCCCAGATGTGGCAGTAGTATTCCATCCGTGGACGTACTCGGTTTTTATATAGATAGAGAATTGCATCAACAGTGAGATATCTACTGGAGCAGTAGAAGGATCCCACCATTTTTCCAGGAATCTTGGCAACAGATTTGATGTACGTGTTCCATTTTATATCATTATTTTTATGGCAAAAGCTCGTCTCAGCTTCAGCTTCCGGTGCCCTTCGCCCCTTCGCCACCAAATTTCACAAAAAAGTACTCGTAAACCTACAACCACTATCAATAAAACCACAATCAACACTTTATGACCAGGTTGACCTAATTCGTTCAGTCATAAAAATATTAAATATAAGGCATAAATAAAATGAGAATTGATTCAAACACACCTTGTACATATTAGTTCAGTATTTTCTATTGAAATATACGTTTTACAGTTTGAAGACAATTATAGTATCATTACTATTTAATATTTTTTAATCATCTACATCATAATCTACATCACATGTCCATCTAGCCTGGTCGTGTTTCTGTTTTTTCTGACAACATGCCGGCCCATTCTCTTCCTCAAATTTACACGCCCATTTTTGCACTCTGCTTCTCCCTTCATTTCACACGTCCTGTGACAAGTATGAACTGTATGTCGCAGTTATGAAAATATCCAAAAATTACGAAAAATGATGAGGCAGAAAATTATTACAGAAAATAGTTTTCAAATAAATTAGCAATTTTAGCCTAAATCCTACTTTATTTCGTTTGTGTTTATGTCATATGTCCCACGTGACAAAACAAATATGGCCGAAAGCATTTTTGCGTTGAATCATGAAAATGTGTTTTATGTAATATTCCAGACATATTTAACAAATCGTGACATGACAATTGGGTAGATAACATTGCTTATTGTTGAAATTGATAAAAAAACGTAAGTTGTTATAAATATCATGTTTTTTTTGTTTTTTTTTTTTTTTTTTGCTTTGTTTTTTTAATGAATACTCAGTTTTTCGGCTGTTAGATTTCGCTACAATAACGGAGAAGAACTAACTTTTTTAGGGGAAGGATATTCACCTTACACCGGTAGATCTCAAAGACGGGTGGGAGGGATAATTGTTTCTTTTCGGGGTGTTTAATTCAAGGGAGGTAATAACTGGGTCATCTTCGCATGTAACAGATGGTTGTTCTGGAAATTAATTCAACTCCAAATATCTCCGTTTTCTTTGCTTTGTAAAGAAAAAAAGTGCACCAACAAAATGATAAGACTATCTTGTTATTTCTACTGTTTATACTTACATGTTTTATGATAATAAATAAAATAAAATAAAAATTAAAGCTGCTATTGCCTTAGGCGTGTCGTATATGAATAACTTAAAGATGTTATCTATTTCGCGAAATGAATTAGCAGACGAATTTTTATTTTATTTATTTATTTCTCTTACTTAAGCGGCCACGTTGTAAAAAAGACGTTTGCTTGGCCTAGATTTCTCTAACAATAAAATTCCGTGTCTATTTCTCGGAGAAATAGACACACGAGAAATTTTCTCCTGTGTCTGTGTGGGCGTTTCTCGCATCTACGTAACTTACATATTTCTTTTTTTTTAATTATTATTTACTAGTAATTGAATAGCTATTGAAACCAATATGGCATAGCGTGACGGGCTAAAATCAAGTTCCGTTTGTATTTGTTTACATTCTTCGTCAGCTGATATGTGTGGTTGTTAATTCACGATGAATGCCCTGGAAAAGTTACGGTAAATATTACCTTACCCTACAACAGAACACCGACCACTCTAATTTGTTTTTCTAGCGGTAACGAATCTGATAATTGAACCCGTTGCAAATTTACCGTTTGCATGGTATGAACCCCTGGAACCTGGGACTATTTTAGGCCATTTTACCGCCTTCAGTAGTGTTTTCTTACATGATGCGTTTGCGTACGCACGCGCCTAGTAAAGTGACTTATCACATCGCGGAGGAATCTTTTTAGCGGACATTTGAAATAACAAAGTTTTTTTAAAAATGTGGTTCATTTTTTTTTTTTTTACGTAGTTTTTAATGCATTTTAATTTAATTGTAATTTAACAGGTGCTTCTGTAGGTGTGTCAGAATTTTTTGGGAATTTTTGATACCACTAAGACACAACTGCGAATAAAATATTAAAAGAACTCGTAATTTCTCCTTTTAAAGTAGGTTGTTTATTTTCTTTATGGAATATACTTAAAAAATAAACTATTAAAGTTGTTTAAAAAATAATAGAAATATTATTTTTTATTTAAAAAAAAAAACCAGTGTTTACAAAGTGCCTGCGCGCTGCAGCGGACCAGGGTATAATACCCTAGCTCGCCACAAGAAAATAATGAAACGAATGGAATCGAAGGAAACAAAGACTCAATTGATGGATAAGATAAACGTTGTTTATTTGCTGTTGAAAGAATGAACGTTTTAGTTATAACATGTGTTCATGTCCACGCGAGTGTAACCAATGTTCGTTGCGGGACTGGTGTTGTAACAAGAATAGGAAATGTGTTTTCATCTCAAGTTTGGGTCACTATCGTTTGTTCGCGCGTGGGAAAAGAAATAAGTGTTGTAGTGGAAATTGAGAATGATAGTCCAGCATTTAGACAAAGAAGAGGATATGAGAGTTGACATCAGTTAGTAGTCAGCTACGCGAAGGTGTTCTCAGGGACCAGTAGTAGATAGAGAGAGAAAAAGTGTGAATGCGTGCATACGGTCTGTTAGCTCGTGCCCCATACGTAGTAGTAAGGGGGTGCGAGCGTGCACCTCCCGAAAGGGAGGCGGCTGGTTAGTCCAACCTCTTTGGTCGAGAGCTAGTCCTAAAAGGGTTAGAAACAGCTTGTCTCTTTGTTTTATACTCGTTTCCGGTGGTCTTTTGCGCATGTGTATATTTCCTTAGAAAGCGGAAGTGACGTCGTCCATGTGTTCGTTTGTGTGCGCGTGTGTGAGTACATGTGTATACGTAAGCGTGTGTGTATGTATACATGAATGTGAGTGTATGTACGCAAACGTGAATATGCGTACGTGTGTGGACGTGGGCACGTATGTTTGTGTGCGCGTATGTATATGACATAGCTTGAAATGTGAATGTGTGTTTTTGTGTGAGGCTTGAAAAAGGCTCGTACAGCGCGTTCATGCAGCCATTTTTTTTCTACATAATGAAATCAATTGAATTTTACAAGTTAATTTTTTTTCAATTTTTAAACTTTAAAAATCTATCAAAATTTTTCTAATCATTCAATTCTTACGATATTTGCAAGTTCAATGTGAAATGTTATGCTCTTTCCAATAAACCAAATATAATATTGTAGACAAGCGTTTTTTTCTAATTGACCCTCCTCATTTTGAAATATCTATTCAAATTAAAATCATTAATTTTCTCACCTCAAATTTATATATCACAAATTGAAGATAAAAGATCAATAAATAAAATTAGCTTATTTAAAACAAAAAAAAAGAAAGGACAGTTATTTGCAAATTTACCTGTACAGTCCAAAGTTAAAAACCCCTTTTTTTAAAAACCATGTTGAATTTTTTGTTTTTTTTAAGTGAAACCTTATAATCTTGTTATATTGTTAAGAAAATTTCGTAGAATTATGACAATTTTTTCTGTTTCATTCAATGTTTTTTGTGTGTTTTTTTTTAGATATTGAAAAAAAAATTTCGCTCCATAAAGAAGAAATAAAATATATTAAATCAAAAACTCATGTATTTCTTTGAGAAAAGAAAAAAAAATAATCCAAAATTCCTCGAGTGGTTTTTTCTTTACAGGCAAAAACTGATAAGTGAAATGTGACTATTTTTAAACTACGGTGGCCCATATTCACTAACTTTCGTTTACAGCCAGCAATAAAAAGGGAGGTTAATTCTGGCGCTTAAAGCCACCAAAGTTCTCAACTGGAAGAAAAGGTGGCATTTGTCTTCCTTTATTCCAGTTGTGAAACATCTCATGCCACGGTATTTTTTATAATCATTGCTTAAAAAAGTATTTTATTTAAAAAGGACATGGAATATAAAATATAAATATGGATAAATTCTTAACAATGAAGAATGGAAGTACCCATTGAACATTATTTTTTTATAGGAAAGTGATTTTTTGGAATTTATATATATTTTTATATCCGAAATAAGTTAAAATTCCTTGATTTTCTTTAAATTATTTTTTAAGAAAACCGGTTTAAAAAAACATATATTGCATAATTTGCTATTAAACCTGTTATTTTAAAAAAATTTGGTCTTTGCTCCTTTAATTGAAAAAAAAATAGGGTTTGAATTACATTTTTTTAAGCAGTTATAAGCTTCGAAAGATAGGAGGTCGAATTATTCAAGTTTTTATCACGCATTTTTAATGGCGATTTCTGACTGTTAGTGCTTCTGTAGTTTAATTAACCGTTTTTTCCGTAAGGCGCCGACATTTACCGAATAGAATACCGTTTAACATTTCACAAAAATTCTGTTTACATTGGGGAGGTCCTTCTAACTTTAACTGTTGTTGTTTTTTTTTTTTTTTAAACAGACATGTCAACGGTACAAGTATTATAGAACACTTATGTAAGAATCATCTGTAGTAGTTAATTACGCCTGTTACAGAGAGAGAGAGAGAGAGAGAGAGAGAGAGAGAGAGAGAGAGAGGTGAGTAAACGTGGAGTGTAGACACGTTTACCAGAACCGAAGGTCAGCTGACCAGATTACGTATGAGTGACGTGGTCAGGTTGGCTAGATCTGTGAGATTTGATTTGGACTTTGAAGAAGACGGACGGCTTCCCGTTGTCTCCCCCTCTCACTAGGGAGGAGGGAGACGAACGCTGACGTGTGTAGAAGAAGAACCCACACAGGCCGATTTCACTTCCACCTTCTGCAGGACCTCTGGGGAAACTGAAATGAAAACTATAAACTAATTCCTTGTCTTGGAGTGATTGAATCTTCATCCAAAAACAGGTATCAAGTCTCCCTCCAGGATGAGAAATTTCCAGATGGTCCAACATCGAAGAAGCAGAGGTAGGTTCTGAAAATATATGTCAAACACACGATTCCCTTTATGATAATCAAACACGCAACCCTTTATATTAGAGACAATCATACGCACATGGAATCCTTTTTATGTTATACACCAAACGTAAATGGTGCTCCGCAATGATAACCCTAGGATAACTTCAATGATAACTATGTAACAAACGTTCAATTTGGTGCCGTAACTGACCAGACCACCTAGCAAGGGTGGGTTTAAAAGGCGCATCACCGATGCGATAATCGAACCTGTGTTTAAGAAAATACAACGTGGAAGCATGGAGATTTAGTGTCAAGAAAAAAAAGAAATAGACTAAAAAAGAAAAAAAAACAATACAACACAATTTAAATGTCTGGAAAAAAAAAGAAAGAACAGTAGAAAAAAATACAAATCAACACACACAACGTAGGGTCCATTAAAACACTAGGCGAATTAGAAAAATAATTAAGAAAAAAAAAAGAAAAGCAATACACACGTACAATCTTTTCACAAAGAAAGAAAAGGAAGACATACAGACACACAGATGTAAAACTTTATGTATAGAAATAGTTTTTAAAAAATGTTTATCGTATTAGGAATTAGCTCATTATAGAAGAAATTGAAAAAAAAAACAGCTATGACGATAGACATACAGATAATAAATTGTAAATTTTTAATGAACAGCCAGTGAGTAAACCAGAAAGAAAAAAAAAAGAAATAGAACATATGACTTTAGTAAGTGTGCGTCAGGAATGAACCTTTCAGCTTACCAAAAGATAAACACGTCAATCATAAATATGTGTTATGAATATTTTGTTGAATTTTTAAACTATGGAACTAAGTGTAACTTTTAATGAAAAACAATATGTACTCTTGATGAAAAACAATGGATAGGTTCTGAAATGTGATTTTTTTCCCCCTTTTTCACTAATTGTACGATTTTTTATTTCTTAGGAATTTTTTTTCTGACATGTACAATTTTAGTTCCATCGAGGTTAGGATTGTCTGAGACTTTATAAGTGAGTCGTTTTATTTTATTTTAGAAACGACTATGTATTTTAATTGTAAATGTCTAGGTATTTTTTGTAAACGATTGTGATTTTTCTTTAATTTTGAATTCTGTGGAATGGTAAAAGATGATGCACTATGCAGCCGACCTAGTTGATGACGTGGTCAAATTGGTTTCCACGAATCTGTGTTTTGTTATTTGGAATTTTGTTGTTAGTGAGATGGGACTTTGTGATTGCTTATAGGATATTTTTGTATTTTTTAATTTATTATTTTTATGCAATTGATGTGTTGTCAAACGGTATTGGCAGAATTTTCTTGTTCTTTGACATGTATTTTTTTTTTCGCAGAATGGGGAGGTGGAATCTTTGCTTGTGGGGTCTATTGAAAGAATGATTAATAAAAGAAAGAACGTGTTGTTAATTAATTAATTAATAATCATAATAGTAATAATAAAATAGGGAAAAAGAGAAAGAAATAAGATTTAAACAGTGTAATAAATAATAATAATAAAAAAAAAAGTTTCGGAAGAGTCAAAGGTTCAGTCGGTATTAATTTTAATTTTCGAAATGTAGAATAAATGTTCTATTCGACATGAGTGACGTTTTGACCACATAAGTAAGGTAGAAAAAAAAAAGGATAAATATAGGGTTAAATAAACTATATGAAGAAATGAAAGAAAAAAGTGGGGCGTGAATGGAATTTAATTTCTGTGGTAAGCATGTTAGAATTTTGGAGAGGTGTTGAATTACATGGGTAGTTATTAATTTCATTATTCTCGAGAAATGATTCTAATTTTATTTTTTTTTTATCGTGATTTCTATTGATTTCGAGTAGAATCAACATGGAGCAACTTTGAGTACTTCATGTGTGGAAATCCTATGTTTTCCGTGAAGCTATGTGTCTTCAAGGCAGGTTGCGCTTACCGACTTTGGAAAAAAAAAGTTTTTTCTGACATAGCAGTAAACGGAATATATTCTGTCCAGCGTGAGCGGATCTAGTTGTAATCAACTTCAGGGAGCAAATGAAATGCCCTCTGACATGGCGTAAGGGGCAGAGGGGGTGCAATGGCTGACGTGGCCATTATGTTACAAATCGCTCAAGAGAAGATGAATGAAATATGTATGCAAGTACTTAGGAAAATAGAAGGCTACCCACCATAAGGAATGTTAAGAGGTTTTTTGTTTCCCACAAAATACTAGTAATAAGAGTAGGCTTACGATGAATAGGATAAGGCTTTGGATGGGAAAAAATTTTTTTGTGTGCTACCTATGGGAAGAAAAGCTGATCTGTAAAGCCAAGGACGATGATAGTCCGTTTTGAAGAGGCAGATGGACCTCGATTTTATTATTCGGTTGATTGCCGAGAATTTATCGATCACGTGTAGTGTCGACGGGAGTAAAGGATGCTCCTGAAATTCTGATTTAAATTATGAAGAGACCATGGGGTCACAGGGAGTTGTTGACCTTCGAGGGCGCAAGGATTAGCGCCACATGGTATTAATTGCTGATATTATTTTACTTAGTATATGTTATTAATTATTGAATAAAGGTATGACAGTTTTCTTTGCCAGTGGGGTGAGCATATATATCCCATTCTTAGTAAATGTGGGAAGTAGAAAATGTATGCCTTCGCCATACATTTTGATAAAAAGGGGGGAAGGAATGTTACAGAAAGAGAGAGAGAGAGAGAGAGGGGTGAGTAAACGTGGAGTGTAGACACTTTTACCAGAACCGAAGGTCAGCTGATCAGATTACGTATGAGTGACGTGGTCAGGTTGGCTAGATCTGTGAGATTTGATTTGGACTTTGAAGAAGATGGACGACTTCCCGTTGTCTCCCCCTCTCATTGGGGAGAGGGGAGACGAACGCTGACGTGTGTAGAAGAAGAACCCACACAGGCCGATTTCACTTCCACCTTCTGCAGGACCTCTGGGGAAACTGAAATAAAAACTATAAACTAATTCCTTGTCTTGGAGTGATTGAATCTTCATCCAAAAACAGGTATCAAGTCTCCCTCCAGGATGAGAAATTTCCAGATGGTCCAACATCGAAGAAGCAGAGGTAGGTTCTGAAAATACATGTCACACACACGATTCCCTTTATGATAATCAAACACGCAACCCTTTATATTAGAGACAATCATACGCACACGGAATCCTTTTTATGTTATACACCAAACGTAAATGGTGCCCCTCGATGATAACCAATATATAACACGCCTATGAATCGGCGTACTTTTCTGACATATGTGGGTTGTGGGAAATTTAAAATAGCACTTACTGTCTCAGGTAGTGGCGATATTCCATCTTTGTCAATCAAATGTCCGAGGAAATTAACCCCTGGTCGGCCAAAAATGAAGTTCTCTATGTTTATTTTTAGACCATAATGTGACAGTCTTTGAAAGATTTGCTCCAAGTGTTGTCTGTGCTCGTCAAGGTTTCTGCCGGCAATTAAAACGTCATCAACATATGCAAATATGAATGGCAGACCTCTAAAAACTTTGTCTATTAGCCTTTGAAAGGTTTGGCAGGCGTTTCTAAGCCCGCAATGCATCCGTACGAACTCGTAAAGGTCAAATGGTGTGGTCAGTGCAGTTTTATGAATGTCTTCTTCTGCCACTGGAACTTGGTAGTATGATTTTATGAGATCCAATTTAGAAAATATGGTGGCACCTTGCAGTCCGGCGGCAAAATCGTGGATATGTGAAATAGGGTATCTATCTATATTTCGCATTTAATCTTCTAAAATCACCACAAGGGCACCATGATGTAGCGTCCAACTTTAGCACCATGTGGAGAGTGGAAGATCAAGCATTTTTTGATGGTTAGATGATCCCCGCTGTAACATATATTGAAACTCGTCTTTTGCAATCTTGTATTTATCCAGTTTCAATCGTCTGGGGGTGGTGTAAACAGGTTGTCCCATTGTTTTGATGTAATGCTTGGCATTATGCTTTATGGTGTCTGTGTTTTTAAATGGTTGGGAGAGTTGTGGATGTTTCCTTAGTATCTGGTGAATGTACATGTCCTTGGGTAGGGCAGAGCTGATTCCAGTAGATTGGTATCTCGAGGTGATTCCTCTTACCGAAATCTTGCTTTGATTGTCTGTTAGTGTCCACAGACAAGTTGAATCTGGCTAAAATATCTGCTCCCAATATTGGTGTTGTTATACTGGCTATGGTAAAATTCCACAAAAAATTCTGTTGCATTCCGAGATTTATATTAAAAGATTTCTCTCCGTAAGTTGGTATTTTTGTACCGTTAGCTGCTTGTTGATGGTAAAACTATGGCATAGCCTTATGATTTTGTGTTGGTAGTATCACGCTTATTTCAGCTCCAGTATCTATTAAAAAATCATATTCATAAATTTGGTCGCGGATATAAAATAGATAACTTTTGTTGAAAATCCAGCAACAGTTGTTGTCTCTACTGGCTGGAATTTCTGTTTCTTTGTTTTATGCTGTTAAAAGAACACAGGTGTATATGGAATCTTGCTGTATACACCTGTGCTCTTTTATAGTTAAATATGTAGAGATTTTTAAATCCATCAGAATACATTTTGGTTTCTTCTTGAATAAAAATGCAATTATGTCAATATTAAAAATAACTTTTGTTTTAAATAATCTAATTACGAAATTAAATCCATCAGAAAATATTTTGGTCTCTTCTGGAACAAAAATGCAATTAGGTAAAGTCTTAAAAGTAACTTTTGTTTTATATAATCTAATTACAAAATTAAATCCACCAGAATACATTTTGGTTTCTTTATAAATAAAAATGTAATAATATAAATCATTAGAAGTAACTTTTGATTTAAATAATTTAATTATGAAATTAAATCCACCAGAATACATTTTGGTTTCTTTATAAATAAAAATGTAATAATATAAATCATTAGAAGTAACTTTTGATTTAAATAATTTAATTATGAAATTAAATCCACCAAAATATTGAGGTGATTTGTCCGTCGCTTCGCAGCACTAGTTCTCCTTTGTATTAATGTCTGGTTGATTAATCAGAATAGAAATCCGAATCAGAAAAATCGGAACTTTTGGTGTATCGGAATGGGTAGTAAAATCAGAAAAAAATTGTACTTATTTTCCGATGCCAGAAACGATTTCTTTAAATTATCTTTTTTGTTTAGCTGATTTTGTTTAAAACAAAATCTTCCACCGGTGGTAGTAATAATAAAATAATAAATATTTATTGATATCGGAATCAGAAAAATTTCTTCCTATATACCAATGCCAAAAACGATTCCTCTAATTATTTTTTTTTTTATTTGATTTTGTTTAAAACGAAATCTTCCACTGCTAGTAGTAATAATAAAATAATAAATATTTATTGATTTTAAACTATGAGTAAAGCTAAAATCAAGAAACCACGCCCACACAAGTGTGTTTTTATGTTTGAGAAAATATATGCACTTTTAACATGTCTTTCTACGGTAATCGAAAAAAAGAAATATAACTTCATAATTAAATATGTAGAGATTTATAAAGAATCGGAATCGAAAATTTAGTATGAAATTGGGAAAATATTGGTTGGTTGGTTGGTTGGTTGTTTTTGTTTTACGGCATATCAACCCTTTTCAGGTTATTTAATGCCGAATTCAAAGATTTTGAAGACAAATTTTTTTAATAGAATATATTTGTTGTTTTCACGTCGGCTTCTATTTAACCCATAGTTGGGACCCTAACAGATACTACCACTTCGGTTCAGAGTGGACCTGAGAGCAATGGTAATTGAAGGGTGGTTCCACACTCCCCAAAGCCCACAAGCTGGGGCCTCACCACTGGATATAGTTTAAGGTCATATCCAGGACCCCCATTGAGAGACTTTTACCCTCTGCAGGGGGGCAGTCGGCGTATTCTAATGCCCCACCGACAGGGCCAGGAAAATATTGGAATCGTCCCATCACTAATATTTATGCTCAAATACAAGCGTACATCAATGAAAGCAAAGTAACAACTCAAAAACAATGATGTATATGAAAAAATTATTTATTACATTCGAAATGAAATTATGTCCATGAGAATATGAATAACAAAGTCTACAAATGAAATGTACATGAGCAAATTGAAAGAAGAATCACGGTTTTTAATTTTTGAGATAATCATCATCATATCATATTAATCCGAAAATTCTATTATTGGCATTGGTTTCCCCGATATTTTTGTAGTCAGAATTTTTTTCTGGAAAGACATTGGGTACTTACGGGAGGGACTACAAGAAGATTACCAACATATTAGATCAAAGTGATTTTTTTGTGGAATGAACTGGATTCGAACTTGGAACACCCAGATCATCAGTTCGTGTCATTAACCACTTGACCACAGTCACCTTCCAATTTTTTAGATGAAGATTGATAATTTAGATTATGTGGATTATTCGGACTATTGTTCTCATCTTGTACAATATTTCGGATGATGTAACATTCTTTAGGTGTATTTTCTCAAACTCAAGAATCTTTGTGTCAAATTTAGGACTCTGCATAGAATTTTGAACAGAACCCTTCATTTAATCCATGGCAGTAGCCTGCTTTCATTCTGTTAGCCATGACCAGGTAGAAGTCTGAAGTAATTTGCAACTGCATTCTTTGTATCGCCCGAACTGAGGATTGAACCTTCAGCCTCCAGGAGAGTTTCACTTAAAACTGAATTTACCCAGTATTTTTTCCATTACGGCATAAAGAATACAATATAGTGATATTTTTAATCCGTACTTGAATTTTAAGCTCGGTTCTAATCTGTGCATGCATTTAACTTTGTTTCTGGTTTATCCAATCAGAGATCATCTCTTATGCGGACTGATAGTTAATAAAAGTGAGTGCTCACTACGATTCTTTCTATTTTGGCCATGAGATAGCATAGCTATCTCACTCTTTTACAGCGCTTTGTTCACCCCCCCTCCCACTCTTCTGTATTAGAACACAATCAAAAAACTTGGGTTGTCTGACTCTGGGTTAGACTAGGTGATTCAAGAATTTCACATGGTGATAGTTGCAAATACGTATAGCTAAACATATATATACACACACACAAAGCTAGATACACACACACATAACTACATATACACACACATAGATGTATACACACACATAGCTACTTGAACACATGCACACACACGTAGCTACATACACACTCACATAGCTACATGCATACTCACATAGCTACATGCACGTTCACATAGCTACATACACACACATAGCTATATACACACATTTTTTATTTATTTTTTATCATTATTGTTGTTTTTTTTTTATTTTTTACCATTTCTTACAAGGGAATTCCAGGAAACTTCACTGGTCACGTGACTAATCACGTGACACGTCAGTAAAGAAATGGACAATAAGTCAGAGAGCAGTTATAACGAGAAAGTGAACCCTCTTATTAAAAGTCATTAAATTTTTTTTTTTTTCAAATCTACTAATATGATATTTACGTCTGTAATCTATGATAATTGTCAGAAAAAGTTAGAGAAGGTGAAAAACACGCATTTTTAGGGGGAGGGGCCCTCTTGTACAGGTCTGCCGTTAGATGTATTGGAAATTTGTTAATGTTAGTCGTGTTTTTAATACTGTGAAGATTACAACAGTTTTGTACCTTGAACGATATATAAAGAGTTGCCTCCCTTGTCTGGATAGAGGTGACATGTCATTTAAGCATTTGAATAACTTGGAGTTATCCTCCCTTTGGTTGTTCATATAAATGAGTGTTTTATGTGTAATTTTTCTCTTTGTGTCTCATCATGTAAATAAAGCAGACGTGTCTGTTCTGTGTCTCTGTGTGTAAGACTAAAAAACATGTTACATTTTAATTGATTAATCTTTAAGTCAATCGTGGATATGACTTCCAATATGAATTTTATTTAAAACAAGCAAAGTATGTTTTTTATTTAATTCATAATTAGCTATCAAAGGTTATTAATAATTAACCTACAAGAAGCAGATTTTTTCTGTGTATTCTACACAAGCACCAGACCATCAAAGCTCTTAGAGACAAAGAATTAAAATTTAGATTCTTCCTAGTCAGTTTGGTTTGATTTGGTTTTACAGAATATCAACTTGTTTTGGGTTATTTAATGCAGAATCCAATAATTTTAGAAAAAAAGTTTTTATATCTTCAAGATGGTGCTTGTTTTTTTGTTTTTTTTTTTGTCTTAAGTCATATCAACTTTTGGTGGGGGTTATTTAATGCCGAATCTGGTCATTTTATTGCTTCTACTTCCGTGTACCTTAAAATATTTATTAATGTGTTTTTTTATTTTTTTTTAATGTCATATCAACCCTTTTTGGGTTATTTAATGCTGAATCCAGTAATTTTGGTGCTTCAAGTTCTTTATGTTTTCTGATATTTATTCATGGTGTTTGTTTGTTTTTTTTTTGTTTTATTTTTTTAACATCATATCAACCCTTTTCAGGTTATTTAATTATTTTAGTGCCTCAAGTTCTTTCTATCTTCAAGTATTCATTCTTAGTGTTTAGTTTGGTTATTTTATAGAAGAAAATTGATTGGGAGGGAATTTTCAGAACATGATTGAATTTTGCAAATGGAAACGAAAAAAAGAATAACGTCAATGGTTTGGTGTATTTTAAGTCAGGAAGCCAGTATCTTAAGACAGCCTGATCTAGTATCAACAGATCTTAGTTGCAGTTAAGTTGTGAACAACAAAGTTGTTTCTCATCTGTCAGTCAAACATAAGTGTGTGTACTGAGGATTTGCTTTAATCGAATCCACTTCATTCACCAGCAGGTCCATTTTGCTGTTATTTACACTGTGCCAACCAGGAGTGTTTAGCCAGTTAGGTAATAAGTGGGAGACCGACATTGGTATCAGAATAGCCTGTGCTACTTTGGCATGATATCTACAAATAAAATATTAGGTATTGGTACTAGAATTTTTCTTGTGTTTATGACAAACTTATTAATGAAGTGACTAGTGGAACCTGTGGAAATTCCACAGGGGATTCATTGATATGTAATATATTGATGTTGGTTTTCTGTAAATGTTCAGCGTAAATGGAGATGCTCTGATATTATTGTAGCTCTTTTGTTAAAACTGCAAAGGTATTTATTTAAGCTAGCAAGGACGCCCGCTTAAATATGATATTTTAATTCTTGCAGATTCCATATATTATAGAGTTAATGTTTTATCAATTTTTATGTATTATAAAGTTGCGATTCCTCCCCAACAAAAAAAAAGATATCCATATGACTTGGGTTAATCAGCTTGAACTGAAATCGAAACAAAAAATTATGAAATATATATATATATCATTTTTTTAAATATAATTATCCATTGACACGTGTTTTGTCGTCCACGACTCATCAGAGTAGCTGAATCTAGCAAGAGTCGAAATCGGCACATCACAAGGTGTCGATTTCGACTCTTGCTAGATTCAGCCACTCTGATGAGTCGTGGATGACGAAACACGTGTCAGTGGATAATTATATTTAAAAAAAAATAATATATATGCCGCTCCCCATTAAGGGGGTACCAGATTGGTCAATGGGAAAATTATTCCCAACAAGCATTTAGATAAAAATGCACTTTCGTATAAATACTTGAATTCATTCAAGAAAGTATCGCTAACAAAAACAAATAAAAACATCTCTCTCTCTCTCTCTCTCTCTCTCTCTCTATATATATATATATATATATATATATATATATATGTATATATATATATATATATATATACATATATATATATATAGCTTGAGTGCCATCAGCTATAATCAAAACCTAAACCAAAACTTATGAAGAATTTTTGGTAAAATTATTTATTACAAGAAATGGAAGTACATAACAATTAAACGACCCGGATGTAAGCGTGACAGAGAAAATAACACACCCGCTATTGCATTAATCTATCGATTATTATTAAGTTGGTGCAAAAGGTTTTACTGATTTAAAAGTTCATCTTGAAAATGAAAAACTGTGTTTTTGAGAATCTTTATTCATAACAATAACGATCTTTGCTCTCTGTAACTTGATTCCGTCCGTTAATGAGATTATAAATGTTTCGCTTGTTTAGTTTTTAAATATTAATCTAATTCGTGCTCAAACTTTTGATGTTGTTAACCTAAAGCCATCTAAACGGTTTTGTAACCCTCGAAATAAGCAATAATCTGAAGGCACTAAGTTAGGAGAATATGCAGGGTGAGACAAGATTTCCCCAATAAATATTCCTAGAGGATATTTGATTAATTGTGCTGTTTGAGGACAGGTATTATTATAATCTAAGCTAACTCCCTTTCTGTTGACTAAAGATGGTCGGTTTCAGATTAACAGGAGTGAGAATATTTAAGAACTATATGAATGGTGCTTTAATAATTTGAAAGAAAGAAGTTATAAACTAATCATCACCAGACTAACTTGCAGTGGTCATGTAATGATACGATGGACATACTCCTCAAGACTTGCTGATAGAACCGTTTTCAATGAGCTAAGATCTAGGCTTGATCTTTTTTTTTTTTTTCTTACTCATGTTCACCCCTTACAAAGCATATCGCCACTTGGACATAAGGAGCTACTATTTGGGGCCATGTCTAGGAAAGATTAACAAGATATTTGTTTATGTTACATTTAAACTTCTGTACAGTCAGGGAAGCAGACAGCAGGAAGGGAGTTCCAAAGTCTGGCTGTTTGAGGGAAGAAACTATTATAATAGAAAGCTTTCTGGCATTTAGGGACACCAACAGTGAAGGGGTGAGATCTTATTGCTAAGCGGGTTTGTCGGGGATATTGTCGGGGATATAGGGGGTACAAGTGAAACGAGTTCATCAGGACACATTCCATTAAAATATTTGTAAAACAGGCACAGTGATGCAACATAGTGGTGATAGGACAGGAGTTGGAGCCTAATTGACAAAGTGGGACGGAACCTATTAAATTGAAAACTCTTTTTTGGATCCTATCTAAGAGGGAGAGACTAGTGGTAGATGCACCAACCCAGATGTGGCAACAATACTCCATGCATGGGCGAGTAGTAACCTTGTAAAGGTACAGGATACTCTCAGGCGTGAGTAGTCTTCTAGCTGGATAGAGGGAACCCACCTTCTTTGCAGCAGCCTTTGCAATGTCCTCTATGTATTTGTTTCAGTTCAAATCAGTAGATGAAACCCAATGCTGGAATAGACTGAGCTGGTTTGGCCACATCCAACGCATGGTAGTTGACAAGTGGTCAAGAAGAATCATTAACTTTGATGTTGATGGAGCCTCTCCAAGAGATCAACCTAGGATGTTGGTTGGTTGTTTTTGTTTTATGGCATATCAACCCTTTTCGGGTTATTTAATGCCGAATTCAAAGATTTTGAAGAAAAAATTTTTTTAATAGAATATATTTGTTGTTTTCACGTCGGTTCCTATTTAACCCATAGTTGGGATCCTAACAGGTACTACCACTCCGGGTCAGAGTGGACCTGGGAGCAATGGTAATTAAAGGGTGGCTCCACACTCCCCCAAAGCCCACAAGCTGGGGCCTCACCACTGGATATAGTTTAAGGTCATATCCAGGACCCCCATTGAGGGACTTTTACCCTCTGCAGGGGGGCAGTCGGCGTATTCTAATGCCCCATCGACAGGGCCAGATCAACCTAGGAAGAGGTGGAGTAACAACATCATGTAGGACCTGAAACATCATAGGTTAACAGAATCATTGGTAATGGATCAAGTGGAGAGAAGCCATTTCACCAAGTTGATGATTCAAATGTCCAAACTTCGAACTCAGGGAACAAGTGATGATAAACGTGCAGTAGTAGTAGCAGTAGTATGGTGATATGATCAAATACAATAGTCTGATGAATCGGGCTTAGATCAGAGTGTAGTATCAGTTCTGATGCTACACTTAAAATTATTTTGTCCTTAGTCAATGTAGAGGAAAAACTTCTATACTAAGGCAATTTTTACTTTTGGCTAATTTAAGAGGGTCCCTTTTTGGGGAACTGGTTTTCCCCCACATAAAAAACGAGCTTGTGTCATGTTTTTCTCTCGTGGGGAAGAAAATAAATACCAATAATAATATGCATAAATAAATCACAATGCTTTAAAATGGCTTTCTACAAACCGACAAAAACTTTTCCACAAACCTGATATTTCAAATTTTAATTTCAAGTATTTCAAGTAGCAAACTTTGCAAAGTGATATCGAACTGGTAAGGCTATAATCATAATGAAATATTTAATGATAAGGTAGTTGAAGAAGCCCATTTAGTTGAGTCAAACATTTAGACAAGCCCATTTGGTTGAGTCAAACATTTGGAGAAGCCCATTTGGACAAGTCAAACATTTAGAGAAGCCGATTTGATTGAGTCAAACATTTGGAGAAGCCGATTAATTTAAACCTACGTCACTTCCGGACGCAACAGCAAAGACGTCAGGTTTGGGGGGGGGTTCATGTTCTCTTCTTCCTTCACAGAATGGGTTAGAGCCTTCCTGCCTACTACCACTTTTTTCTTTTTTTTTCTTTTTTTTGCGTTCATAATTTTTCCTTTTTTTTTGTTCAACCAACACCCTTACACTTATCTCCACTTTCTTTTCTGCCTACTACAACATTTTTTTTGCTCAGCACACACCTACAAACACCTGGGCAACGCCGGGAACCCAAGCTAATATCAGATAAGGAGAACAATGAGGTTTTTAGAGTATGGTGAAGTTTATTTTTTATTAATTTCTCAGTGTTCTTATTCATTTGGAATTTTCTGCAATCTCCGACAACTTTTAGAATCTTACGAAATCCCATGGCAAAAGAATCAGCTATTAGAAATAACCAAATATAACCAAACATATCTCTGAAATATATTTGTGATAAATTTCAAACAAGTAAAATATTTGTTTATTTTCCTAATATTACGTTGTGATTTGGCTTTCAAGCGCACTTGATGCATATTTTATTTTATTCAAATTAAAACAACGTTTCTATATTAACTCTCATCCTTGACGTTATTCTCGCGTTGCCTACGCATAGTTCAAACATTTCAAAATACAACTGCTAGATACAACACGAGGCTCTTTACAAACAGACTTCTTTCTCCAATTTTACAACATGCAAAGGAAGAAGAAAAGGGAAAAAAAGAAACAAAATAACACACTGAAGATGGAGTCTACCTCTGAAATATATTTGTGATAAATTTCAAACAAGTAAAATATTTGTTTATTTTTTAATGTTACGTTGTGATTTGGCTTTCAAGCGCACTTGATGCATATTTTATTTTATCCAAAATAATTATATTACAAAGTAACAATTATGAATAAATAAATTAAAATTGTTTTTTATATAAGTTATACAAAAATACAAAAAACGTAATAAATATATAACAATTATTGATAAATAGTAAATAAGTTAAAACTGTTTTTTATAAATCATACAAAAAAATAATGATTATATTACAAAGTAATTATTAATAAATAAATTTTTAACTGTTTTTATAAATTACATAAAAAGAGAAATAATTATGTGACAAACTAACTTAATTAATTAATAAAAAATAATCATGATATTTCAAACTATTTGGGCAGGAGCTGCTAGAAAGGACTTATCCTGCCTTGATAGAGTTCAAAATAGACTTCGTAGCCTCGTAGGGTATGTCCTTTTCTCTTCCCTGCAACCTCTTTCTCACAGAAAAGATGTTCCGAGTTTGTCTCTGCTTTATCGTTATTTTCATGGCAAATGCTCGTCTGAGCTCTAATCTATGCCCCCCCCTCGCCAAACTTTCACAAGAAACACCCGTCTAGCAGAAAAAACTATCACTAATTTCCCCCACTCTTTAACTGTGCCTAAACCTAAACGTAGATTCCATGAGCAAAGCTTCTTTCTTAGAACTGCACGTCTATGGAATTGTCTTCCATTTTCCTGCTTTTCAGCCGACTACAATACAGTTGCCTTCAAGTCTAACATAAAAATTTTTTTGATGAGCCGTTCCATAGAAGTTAACAAATTTACCGAATTTCCATTACTAACGAGTTCTATAATGTTCAATTTCTACTGTGCACTCTTTAACCCTTATCCCCGAGTGGTCTCTTGGCCTTAATAAGTGGTGATGCCTATGTAAAAAAAACAAAAACAAAAAAAAATAAAACTAACAATTTTAACAATCAATAAATAAATTTAGACTGCTTTTTAAAATTCTGCAAAAAAAAAAAAAAATTCTGCAAAAAATTACATGGTTTAAAATAATTGGGTATTTTTAAGGGATTAACACTGATTCACAATTTCCGATTTCAGGTACAGTAGCCATGATGAAGTGGATATTTTCTATTTTACCAAATTATTATACTATTTATTGTTCACTAACGAGATTGCTAGAGTATGGTGAAATTTATTTTTTGATATGTTTCTTGGTGTTCCTTTGGAATTTTTCAGAATCTTCTGCAATTTCTGGCAACTTTCGGAATCTTTTAGAATTTTGTGGCAAAAGAATCAAGTTATTTAGCCCTAGATTATTTTCACACCATTTTGGCCAATCTTGGCACATTTTACGTCTAACTTTAGAAACTATTCAGAATTTCAAAACGAACCGTTTATTTAATCTATTGTAATAAATTGATCACTCTTTATATTTGTCCTTTATTTCTTTAAATTCTTTGTTTTAGTCTTGCAAGATGAGTCTACGACATTAGAATTTCTAGGAATCCTTTGGAATCTTTTGTAAAGTAGTGCATTCATAAATAAATCATTCCTTGATACTCAGATACTCGATTTAAGGCAGCAAAAATATTAATTTTGTCATTAAAAGGGTTTTGAATTGATAATTCTAATTTTCTTATTGGATTTTCAGATAAGATAGATTACATTTGCATTTACTGAAGTTATTTTGTCTGTTACTTAGTTGAAAAATTTTAATATACTTTTTAAAAAGCTCAAGATATGTTTAACCCAATTTTTTTTTTAGAATCTTTTGATCATTGTTTAGAATCTTCTGGAATTGTTCAGAATCATTTGGAATCTTTTAAAAATCTTTTTGAATCTTTTGGAATCTCATATAAAAAAATCAAGCTATTTACCTCAGTTGGTGAGACTTGAAAATCTATCAGCAGCATCTGACACTTATATAGGTACTCATTCATTAGCAAACACTAATACAGGTGTCCCACTTGTCAGTCGAGGTGATAGTCTGCCTCTTTGATGATGCGAGATTAAAAAATTGTTCACAATTAACTTGGTGTAGACCTCTTGGCAATCCTGACAAGAGTCACAAGTGTGAGTAAATACAGACTTTAATTTATATGTTTAACAAGGAAAGAACCTCTTCTTCTCTCTCTGTCTGACTCTCTCTCTCTCTCTCTCTCTCTCTCTCTCTCTCTCTCCTTCTCTATCTCTCTCTGTCTGTCTCTCTTATCTGTGTTACTATTTTCATACACTCTTTCTCTCTCTTGTAATACAAGATACTTTTCTCACACTCTCTCTTCCTCTCATCATCATCACAATTCTCATAACTTTCTTTCCTTTCTATTATAAACGCCCCACTCTCTCTCTCTCTCTCTCTCTCTCTCTCTCTCTCTCTATCTATCTATCTATCACTCCTCTCTCTCTCTCTCCCTCTTTCTCCTCTGTCACACACACACAACTTTCTCTCTTTCTTTTTTTCTCTCTGTTTATTTATAGATTAGACTTGAAGATGGTAATGTTGTAATCAACCGGGAAGCAGCCCAGCGGTATTGCATTACACAAACGAGCATCGAAGTTCAGCTTAGTTCTAAGTACATATAGGGAGGAAGAGAATTTATTGACAATCGTTGTAACTAGAAAGGTTCTTTATTGTGAATGTTTTACAAGGCTAGGATAGTATGAACCTCAGTTGAGCATCTGCCATGAAAGTAATAATAAGGTAGAGCACTAATATATATATATATATATATATATATATATATATATATATATATATATATATATAGCAAATGGTTTTCGTTGTTATTATTGTTTGTATATTGTTTTATAGTATTTTGGGGTTAGGAAGCAAATAACCCCAAAATACTATAAAACAATATACACATTCCCAAACCAATAAAAGCAAACACACACACGCACACACACGCGCACACACACACACACGCGCACACACACACACACACACACACACACACACACACACACACACACACACACACACACACACACACACACCCTAAAGGAAAAGAAAAACACATTAGCAGAAAAAGATAGCGACTGACTACAGCGAGGTCAAAATCTCCCTGGAAAAAGCAATAAAAATTCAGCATACCAATGTATAATAAACACTTACAAGCCTCCACCCCTTGGAAAAACTTCAAACTAACTACGAAAATCGCCATTTTTACATATTTGAAAATAATTTCTGACGAGGACGCATCACAGACCGTCTGAAACGCGCGTAAACGATTTCAATGACTTAAAAACATTATTACAATGATCCAAACATAATTCTCAATGAAAAACCAAGACACGGAATAATAAAATAATGTTAAAAAATACACATTGTTGGTGACTACTCCCTTATTTAAATATACATCTTTCTTTCATTGGAATTTATTAACCCATTTTATATATATATATATATATATATATACATATATATATATATATATATATATATATATATATATATATATATATATATATATATATATGAGCAAACAGTTAATAAAACATGTTAAAAAACACTTTGAAAAAGAGTTACAAACATATTTAATCTGAAAAGGAAGCACTTGATAAGTTGATAGTCCTTAATCCACGGAATTTCGAAGAAATACTTTCCTTCTCATCAGAGGGTAGGAATTAGCAAAATGCGGGATCGGATTTTTTTTTTTTTCGCACCTTTTAACATTTCCTGTCTGGGTCATTTTGACATTTGTTTTTCTATTTTCTATTTAATTCTATCACGATTCAATTTTTTTTTCCTCTTATTCTTCCCTGATCTTTCTTATTTATATTTATGTCTCGGCAGCAATGTTAAAAGCATATCTTATTTTTCTTTTATTAATATTATTGGAATTTTTCCACTTTTCCCTTGTACATATTTGTGAATTATTCCATGGATTTCGGCCTTTGGATTATTTTGGACCATCTTCTAATTACGGGATTTCCTTGGATTTTACTTGTGCAAATAGAAATTCAATTAACTTTCTTGAAATTATATTTTTGGATTTTACCATCATTGGATTTTTTATCTTTCACCAGACTATTCATTCACGTGTAATCACCTTTTTCTTCACCATATTCCCTCTGCTTCACTTTTTGTTACCAAGTAAGATCTTTGACTTACTTGTTGTTTTATCAAATACTTTTGTATGTAAAATCCGATCCCGCATTTTGCTAATTCCTACCCTCTGATGAGAAGGAAAGTATTTTTTCAAAACTCTGCGGATTAAGGACTATCCACTTATCAAATGTTTCCTTTTCAGATTAAATATGTTTTTAACTCATTTCAAAGTGCTTTTAACATGTTTTATTAACTGTTTGCTCGTATTATAAGCTCTATCTCCTATTTAGTTTAATCGAGCTTTTACATCTGGCTGAGATAACTTTATAAATATTAATTCTTTAATATTTATATTATATTTTAATTTTACCATCTTGGATCATTTTGGTAAATTTAATTGTAATTTTTATTTTATATATATATATATATATATATATATATATATATATATATATATATATATATATATATATATATATATTCCTTGATTTTTTTTTTAAACGATAAATACGGTTAAATAGCTAGCGTATTCGCCTCCAAGATCGTTTTACTTAGAAAATCGCCCATATTTTATTTGAGCGTAGATAAATAATATTTTTATTTTTTTAAAATCATTTTTAAAACAGTAATCTACGGACATGAATGTTATGAGGTTCCTACCTCTCTTCAGCGTAACTTGACTCTGTCTCTAGGAATCGAACCTTGAACCATGTGTATTTTAACTGTGTTACAAATAATTAATAAAACATGTTAAAAACACTTTAAGAAGAGTTAAAAACATATTTAATTTTCCAAAAGGAAACACAAATTAAGTGGATTGGCCTTAATCTGCGGAGTTACATATATATATATATATATATATATATATATATATATATATATATATGTAACTCCGCGGATTAAGGCCAATCCACTTAATGACAGCCCCTTTAAGAAATTCGTTTCTTATCGTTGAGCACTTTCTGTTGAATTAAAAGTCGGTCAATTTAGCTCTTATGCGTAGATCATCGTATAACGATTTGATCACTGTCTGTCTGACGTAATGAACATTTAAATTTAAATGTTTAAAAAATCAACGCTATTTCACATGATTAATGGTAGCCGAATGGATACGGCCTCCGCTAATCGAGCCAGAGATGTCTCGTGTCGCGGGGTTCGAATCGTTCGACTGGTAGTAATCGTGACACCCTGCACTGAAGAATCCCGAAAGGATGAAACACTAGTGTCTGTAGGTATTTAATTATTATAGTAAAAAAAATAATTATATATATATATATATATATATATATATATATTCTATATATTCCTTTTGTCAAGCAATAAATTCTTAAATCGAATATATGTCTCCATATGTTGTTTTTTCAGAATTTAAATTTAACCACGAAACATATATATATATATATATATATATATATATATATATATATATATATATATATATATATATATATATATATATATATGTAGTATTGGGAATCCCAGATTAAATGCTATAAAGGTAGTTTTTAGAAATAGAAAGTCATGTTGATAGATTCGAACCCAGCAACAGAAGCCATCTCTGGCTTCATTAGCAAGGACCTAATTCATTTCTCCACCATTAACAGCGAGAAATACTGTTGAAATTTAAACATTTATTTTTTAAATGTTTTTTAACGTCTGTCAGAGTGATGATGATCTGCGCATAAGACCTAAATGGACCGACTTTTTATTTCAACTAAAATTGCTCAACGATGAGAAATGATTTTCTTTAGGGAGCTGACATGATTATTTACTATAATAATTATTAAATATCTACAGACACTAGTGTTTCATCCTTTTGGGAATCATCAGTGCGGGGTATCACGATTAACACTGGTCGATAGATTTGAATCCAGCAACAGAAGCCATCTCTGGTTTCATTAGCAAGGACCTAATCCATTCGGCCATATATATATATATATATATATATATATATATATATATACATACATATATATATATATATATATATATATGATGATTGCAACGTCTTGTCAGACGAGTGCCACTCCCTCAGACATTTAAAATCCATGAGCCCAAATGTCTGAGGGTGTATCTATACAAATATGATGTTACAGAGTCTTAGCTTTGTAAGACAGCTAAGTCTCTCTCTCGGTTCAAAATGTTGAGATCCAGCAACAAGCAAGAGCAAGATAGCCAGCAACAAATTAAACTGCAGACCAGCTTAATGCGGGTACTGGTCTTCCGCTTTATGGTTTTTTAAATCAGAGATTTGCTTCTCCTAGAACGGTTACCTTCACCACGGCTTACGGGAGCCCTCTCTACCCCAATACACATATACACACACACACAAAAATATACACGGTGCTAGTTGGCCGTTGACCCAGAAAAAAGTTCATTCGCCCTTTGGAAGGTCTTGTTTTAATCCTTCAGGGAGACTAGCCGCCCTCCTCACCAAACAAGTCTGGTGGGGGAACCAGTTTAGTCGCCGGTGACCCGACCATGAGGCAAGTAGTACTGGGTTACATCGTTCCAGTAGCATATGACATGACCTGACATATATATATATATACATACATACATATATATATATATATATGAGAGAGAGAATAAATGACAAAAAGTTATATTCCAAAATTCATGATGTTGACCATCTTATAATTTATTTCTTTAATTCAGTGTACTTATACAATTCTTGACAGTATCTGATTCGTAGCACAAAATCAATCAATTATTATATCAATCAGTGAATCTATTATGCCCTTAACTCATCAGAAGAAATAGCAACAATCAATCCGTCAAAGGAATTGAAGTGTGATTTGACATGATTAAAATCTGAAAATTGAAAGAGAGACTGTAAATACCTTGTTATTTTTTCATTGCACCATATTGAATTTTTTATATTCAATTACAAATTCAATATGGCGTAATGGAAAAATCAAAAGGTATTTACAGTCTCTCTTCCAATTTTTGGATTTTAATCATGTCAAATCACACTTCAATTCCTTTGAAGGATTGATTTTTTTGTCCCCCCGACAAAAGGAGGGTGGACCTGTAAATTCACCCTTGTCCGTTCATCCGTTCATCTGTTCCCACTTTTCTCAATAACTATGTCTTGGAATTTTTTGAAATTTTGCATAAACATTAAACATGATATGAGTAAAGTTAACAGAACGGATTTTCTGGGAAAACTCCGGTTGCCACCCTAGTGGTGCCTTTCGGGTTAAAATGGCTAAAATTGAGACTTTTGTGCTTATTAAAAAATATTGATGCCTTGGATTTTTATAAAACTTTCTGAAAAGTTGCAACTAACTGATTTCTATATAATTTTGTTTGTCTATACTTCGTGATAATGCTTGGGTGTGCCCCAGGGCTCTTTTAGGGCTAATAAAAACACTCCGTTTTTGGGACTATTTTACCATATTTGTCGAAAATTTTCTGTGTATGTCTATTTAGCAGTTTCACATGATGCTGAACTCAAATTTAAATATGTTAAGACCCTGGGGACTTTTAGGTGTAAATGGGGGGGGGGGATATGCTAAACTTCTTTTATACCTCGTTCACTATGCATTCACGGGGGACCATGCATGCTTCACTTGTTTCTTTACTTATCATTTTCATATTATTTAAGTTAGTTTACAATTTGAAAGTTGAAAAAAAAAAGGAAAAAAAAAAACAAAAACAGGCAGATGTGTGGAGAAAGTGGCTTAGCGTTAAAGAGACTGCGCGTTTGTGCCTGCAGAGCACAAACCAAGAATCAAGATGGCGCCCGCATGCGTTTATGTGGAAAAAAGTCTCGTGGAATCTCGGTGAATCTCGTACCCTGATTCCATAAATAATGAGGGGAGAAAAGCGGGAAGAGAGACGATTTTGAGTCACGAAAACGAACGGACGTGTGTAAAAGAAGAGGTAGAAGAAAAGAGTGTGGTGAACGAAACAAACAACAACTCGGTTGAAAGTAGAGTTGTAACGAACACAAGCTATTCCAACATGACGTCAGGATTTGACCACAAGCTAATTCCCCTGTTTGATGGCAGTAGCACTGATCACTCAGTGCAAGAATGGGTGGAAAAAGCAGAATTAATATGTCAGCTCAGTGGGGTGAAGCGTATAGAATGCGTGGTCCCAATGCGCCTCACTGGGGGAGCATATGCAGTATACCAGCAGTTGGCTGATGAGGAAAAACAGATTTTGCCTGCATCAAGCGCGCCCTTTTTACAGCATTTGCATTAGATCCAATTACTGCATGGAAGGAATTCATGGCCCGAAAATTACATCCCGGGGAAACGGTGGATGTGTATCTGGCTGAGCTAAAAAAGCTATCGGTCCTTTTTGGAGGGATGTCAGACAAAGGCTTGGTGTGCGCCTTTGTTGCAGGATTACCTAAGAGTGTGGAAGATCTGCTCCATGCCTCATCCCAAGTGGACGAAATGGACATATCGGTGTATTGGCGCGGGC
The DNA here is from genome assembly GCF_053919585.1 of Euprymna scolopes. Taxonomy (NCBI): domain Eukaryota; kingdom Metazoa; phylum Mollusca; class Cephalopoda; order Sepiida; family Sepiolidae; genus Euprymna; species Euprymna scolopes. Next base: position 78,693,352 of record NC_136513.1, on the reverse strand, counting down.
ACGAGCAATATTAAAGAAAAGCCCTAACACTATAGACCAAGTGGCAGCTGTACAACCATCACAGGTTGGATTGCAGGACCTGGGCGCAGCTACAGCCTGCTATAAGTGTGGAGGACCAAACCATTTGGCCCGTGATTGTCTTTCGTCACGTCAACCAACTCAGAAACTTGACGGGCCGCAGTGCTACAAGTGCAAAAACACAGACACCTGGCCCGCACCTGTCCGGGAAACGGGCAAGGGGAAGAAGCTACAGCGCCAGTCTTCTCCCCAGATCGTCATTGAGCAGGGCGCTACCCACTGTAAGCATACACATTAATGGAAGCGAGCGCCTCGCGCTTGTGGACACTGGGTGCACCCAGACTCTCGTAAGCAAGATATGCTGTGCCACTTGGAAAGCAGAGAGAATTCCGGTACTAACTGTAGGCGGGGGTTCACTAGCCTCTTGTGGGGTGAGCATTATCCGCGCAAGCATCAACGACGGGCCTGCAGTAGCCGTGCGAGCCCTGGTGATGGAGGGAGAGCTTCTCGGGTACGACCTACTCTTGGGTATGGACTTGATTACACAACTGGGTGGAATTACCGTGGACAGAACCGGCAAGGTACAGTTCTCCTGATGTGAGGAACATGTTTGTGCTTCCATAACTCTCGACAAGCCTGACTTTCATGCAGAATATGATAGAAACACCAATGCATGGACGGCGTCTTGGAAGTGGTCAAACGATCAGCCGCCAATATCCTTGCAAAACCGGTTATCGGAATATCCCCCAACCATGTGGCTAAGGGAACAGTATGAAGAAGAACTGCAAATGTGGATCGACAATGGCTGGCTTCTTCCATACCCAGAGGATGAGCTTGGCCCCCCGCGAGGGCTGATTCCCTTGATGGCCGTCATACAAGAGACCAAACAAAAGGTCCGCCCCGTATAGACTACCGTGAGCTCAATGAGCATGTCGACCCATATACAGCAAGGGCTGATGTGTGTGCACTCAAATTAAGGGAGTGGCGACAGCAGGGATCGAAAGTGGCAAATCTGGACCTATGCAGGGCCTATCTGCAAATACGCATTGAGAAGAAATTGTGGCCATTTCAGACTGTGGAAATTAGAGGAACCCGATATTGTCTAACCAGGCGAGGGTTCGGTCTAAATGTGGCCCCAGGCATTATGACAGTAATCATGCATGCTATCCGGCAGCAAGATGAAGCAGTGCAACAGGCAACATCCTCATACATCGATGATATATTCGTCAATGAGAACCTTATGTCAGCGCAATCGGTTAGAACGCACTTTGAAAGCTTTGTACTGACATGTAAGGAACTAGAGCGTCTGTGCGATGGAGCAAAAGTTCTCGGCCTGCACGTGCGCAATAGCAAGGAGGGACTTTGCTGGAGAAGAGGAAGTCACATTCCCAAGGTCCCAGCAGACATCACTCGACGAACAGTGTTTTCGCTTTGTGGAAAAATGGTAGGCCATTTCCCTGTGTGCGGTTGGCTCAGGGTGGCCGTGGCAGCCATAAAAAGATGTGCAACAGCCATGTCGTCGGGATGGGACGATGCAGTACATGATGTCACCCTAAGGAGCATGTTGACAGAGACTGTGTCCAGAGTGACCAGTCATGACCCCGTTCAGGGAAAGTGGTGCGTCAGCGGGAATGAGTTAACGGTCTGGGTGGATGCTAGTTCACTGGCCCTTGGAGTTGCCCTTGCAGTTAATGATCCCATTATTGAAGATGCCTCTTGGCTTCGGCCAGAGAATGATTCGAGGCACATAAACCTGGCCGAACTTGATGGCACATTGAAGGGCGTTAACTTGGCGCTTCAATGGCACGCCAAGGTTCTACATATCATGACTGACTCGGCATGCACTCATCGGTGGATAACCGATGCATTAAGTGGAAGAGCACGGCTGACGACACGAGCATTGAGTGAGATGTTTATTCGAAGACGGCTTGCCACCTTGGTCGACACCATCACAGAGTACGACCTGACCGTGGACGTAGTGTTGATCAGGTCTGCGCTCAACAGAGCAGATGCTTTGACAAGAGTCCCTCAACGATGGCTTCTGGCTGGTGCTCGGAGAGATGCTGATAATCTGCAAAATGCAGCACGCATCATGGACATTCATCGACAGTGTGGACATCTTGGCATCAAGCGGACACTGTACTTTGTCAAGATGATTGATCCAGGAGTAGGAAAAAAAAGATATCCAAAGAGTGGTGGAAAGTTGCGAGGCCTACCAATCCATCAACCCAGCTCCAGCACGATGGAAGAAAGGGGAGTTAGGAGTGAGTGGTAAGTGGCAGAGAGTGGGCATGGACATCACACACTACGTATGTATGTCGGTGCGTTACTTACGGAAAAACGGTAAATTAAACTGGAGAAGCACCTGTTAAATGTTGTACAAGTTTTATAATTGACCCCCCCTCCAAAAAAAAAACATAAAATAAATAAAACGAAAAATATAAAAATGCTTTTGTAAGACCGCTCGTGAAAACTTCACGTAAGAATAGCGGGGAGTTGGCACAAAATAGTGCGAGCGTTCAGGGGTTAATACCATGCAAACAGTAAATTTGCGACGGGTTTGAATATCAGATTCGTTTTCAGCTACCCCGAAAGCCTACAAAAAACAAATTTTATTGGTCGGTGTTTTGTTGTAGTTAAAGTAAACATTTACCCATTAAATTTTTTTGCTGGTCGCCATGGAACTCAACGCCCAAGGAGCACCCCCTATCGGTTTCCGTAATTTTTGGATATGTTCATTCATTACTCTGACATGATAATTTAGTGGATACCATTGGTTTCACTTGAAATTCAATATTTCAGTTTTCGAATTTCGTCACAATAAAGGAGAAAAAGTTGCAGTTGAAGGGGAGATAATCGTGTAATAATCTCTGTTTTAAGCACTCTTCCCAATGTGAAATCATATTTGGTATATCACGTAACGCATGGCGTTCACTCATTGGATTTTTTTAATATTACGAATTTGAGCGTAACTACAACAGAAATGCCTCTACCACCGGCTTTATTGGCTAGACTTTCTAAACGTGGTATTATTAAACCACCCGAAACAAAAAAATCAGGTTAGTTAATGTTAATATTAAAAAAACGAACGATGTTTTAATGCTATTGATCATTGTTTATGTTTAAAACCCGACAGATTCATTTAAGATGTCGCGAAGACAATAAAATATGACTAGTTTTGTGTTGTGTATTTTAAGAATTATTTCGGTGAAAGTGCACTGGGGAAACGCCTGAAGACTTTTTAAGAAATTGATTGAGGGAAGGTTGAAAATAAGAAAATGCGGGTTTGTATTACTGTACACATAGATTCGAAAAAGTTGTCAAAAAACAAATATATAACAAATAAATGTTATCAAAGGCAAGATAAGGTACTTTTCTACCAAACTGGATATATTTTTCGTGTTTTTATTCAATGTAACATGTTTATTCAGCTCGAAAACCATACAGTGTTTACCGATGTATTGGAACATTCAAGATGGTGTCTTATTCTCTCTTTAACACGGTAAGTTTGGGAAAAGATGTTATAAATAAAAAACCGGATAAAATACTGCTAAAAACTCGCTCAATATATGTTACCGTGACATAAGCTTGACATATATTCGGCGGGGTTTTAATAGTATTTTGTATAGTTTTTTATTTATAACACCTTTTTCCAAACTTACGGTGTTAAAGAGGGTGTGAGACGCCATCTTGAATTTTCGAATACATCGGTAAACAGTGTAAACACTACGTTTTTCGAGCTAAATAAATACGTTACATTGAATAAAAACACAAAAAAATATATCCAGTTTGGCAGAAAAGTAACTTATCTTGCCTTTGATAACATTTATTTGTTATATATTTGTTTTTTGACAACTTTTTCGAATCTGTGTACAGTAATACAAACCCGGTTAGACAACCACATGCACACTGACCAAAAATTTGAAAAAAAGGTGGTAATGTACTTACTGATCCGCGCTATTTTAAAAATTGTATTTCCAAGTTTAATTAAAGTTTTATGATATGTTTTTTTTTTTAAAAATTCAATTGTAAGGTTAAAGTACAGAATAGGTACAAAACACCCTCCCCACCCCATGTTAAGAATGGCTTTTTAAATAATAACGTTATTATTTCAGCACATATCAATAAGTGCATGGCATGAGTACCAAAAAGAAATTTAATGACTTTTAAGAAGGGGGTTCACTTTCTCTTTATAATGTTCTAATTACACGTCGGTAAAGAAATGGACAGTTAGTCAGGCAGCAATAAAAGTAGAAAGTTGTAACGAGAAAGTATACCCGCTTCTTGAAAGTCATTAATTTTTTTTTCTGCTAATATGATACTTAAGTCTGTAATTTATGATAATCGTCGAACAAAAAAAAATTGAGTTTGTATTACTGTACACATAGATTCGAAAAAGTTGTCAAAGGCAAGATAAGTTACTTTTCTGCCTAACTGGATATGTTTTTAGTGTTTTTATTTAATGTAACATGTTTATTCAGCTCGAAAAATCGTACTAGTGCAGAGAGTTATCCGAACGTAAATAATAACGTTATTATTTAAAAAGCCATTCTTAACATGGAGAGAGGAGGGTGTTTTGTACCTATTCTATACTTCAACATTACAATTGAATAAAATAACATATCATAAAACTTTAATTAAACTTGGAAATACGATTGAAAAAAATAGCGCGGATCAGTAAGTGCCACTGGCACCCGAAAAACATACAATGTTTACCGATGCATGGGAAAATTAAAAATGGCGCCCGACCTTCTCTTTGACACGGTAAATTTGGGAAAAGGAGTTAAAAATTTAAAAAAATATACAAAATACTGTTAACTACCACTGAATATATGTCAGCCTATCTCACGACAACCTATATTGAGCCAGTTTCTAACAGTATTTTGTCTAGTTTCTTATTTATAACTCCTTTTCCCAAACTTACCGTGCCAAAGAGAGGGTTGGGCGCCATTTTTATTTTTCCAATACATCGGTAAACACTATGTTTTTCGAGCTGAATAAACATGTTACAAAAAACAAAAAAAAGTTTGTGAACCACTGGTACAGATAATGATCGTTACGTTGTTTATTTATACTTTGCAGAGGATGTTGAAGAAGTATTTGCAGAGGACTATGATGAACCCCCTCAGCCATTTTCAGAGTTGGAAACACCCGAGCCGGAAGCCCCAGTTACAAAAGATGACGACTTGGAGGAGGAGGAAGAGGAAGAAACCAATTCTCTTGAGACGATAGCTTGTCCCAATAAGTCCAACCCCTACCATGAATGTTCTGAATACTGCCGGAAACGGTATGGAAAAAAAGAGTTTACTCCTGATCCTGATATGGAACGTCGTCGTTTTCGAATGCTGAATAAGTATCCATTGCCAGAAGGGTGGGAAGAAGTTCCTGACTTATCTACGTAAGGCACAGTTTGTTTTTATCAAAAAGGAATATGAAAATTGTTTATATATATATATATATATATATATAATATTTAGTAATGTGATTGATAATTTAAAAATCAAATTATAATTAAATTAAAAATCCATTTGATAAGAAGCAACAACAACAAAATCAATAATTTGTATGATCGTTTCGGAAAACAATGGTTTTTATTGTGGTAGACATCAAGTTACGGACAATAATTTTTACATATAGTGTTTTTAACAAACAAAGTTTCCTCATCAGCAAAATATTGGGAAGGGTTTTTATTATATGTAAAAGACACCATAAATAAACCTAGCATTAAAAGTAAGGTAGATGTATCTGGAAAAAATTAAAATAAAGGTATAAATAATTACAACGAGCACTTTTTCTTTCCCTGTATTTTAATTAAACTAGTAATTTTACTATTACATTAAAATACACTCTGCTCTTTAGACTATTGTTCTAATCTCCTTTATATATATATATGTATATATATAAAGCTGAATTTCTGTGTATGTATGTGTGTGTGTGTGTGTGTGGTCACGAATAGGCTCCTATATGGTTGACTATTTTAAAAAACTGATTACATATAATGATAGAAGATGTATCAAGACACAGGAATGGGTATGTTTGATCTGTCAGAACGGTGGTTCATTAAAATTGTGGGGTCTGCGTTTGCGCCTGGTTCACAAAGTATGGAAATTAAAAAAAAAACGTTTACAAGTGTTTTTGATATAGATGTACATAATGATACTTTGATAAGTATGTTTTAACTTAAATAGGGATGATATAATAAAATTGTGGGGTCTGTGTTCGCGCCTGGCCTCCATAGAATAGAAATAGGGACAAACTTTAATAAAGACTTTTCATATCTATCTGCGTAAGTATACTTTGATAATTGTTTTAGTTTGAAGAAATATGGTATAATAAAATTATGGGGTGTTCGTTCGCGCCTGACCTCCATAGAATGTAAATATGTCACAAAATTTAACAAGGTTTTTTAATATAGATCCACAGAATATTGTGATAAGTGTGAACAGGTATGGTATAATAAATTATGGGGTTTATCTATTTTATTTTTACTTTCATCATATTTTGTTTTGATATCCCGAATTCGAAGCTATCTCTTTACAACCCTTTCTTTTCATAACCTATCATACTTTAATAAATCAGAGTCCATTTTCTGTAGGCTGTTTTTGAACCCAGTCAACGACGGGTACTTTTGCTAGTATATATATGTGTGTGTGTGTGATGCAGATCATAAAGTTAAAATCACTTGATCACTCTTGGTCTCCTTGAATTAGATTTACACTTTATATAAATGTTAATTTCAACTGTATTCTTACCATGGTTCATGCTGGCTGAAAGATTTGTTCCTTGCTAATGGAGTCAGAGATGCACTGATGCTTCTTGAAAGGATGAAACACTAGTCTCTGTAGATATTAAAAATAATTATAGTAATAATTTATATATATATATATATATATATATATAGATAGAGAAATAAAAATTACAATAAGTTTACCAAGGTAATCAAAATGGTGTATATATATATATATATATATATATATATATATAGTGTGTGTGTGTATGACTTTGTTTGTGTGTTCATGTAAAATCGCCTCTACGAAAAAACTATGTCAATTTTAAGTCTACAAATTTGAAAATTGATGTATAGGGTATTTGAACTTGTGGGGCAAATTTGATTTCATTTTTAGCGGGAAAAAATAGCTACTAAGGAGTCAAAATTGGAACTTGGCAGAAGTAAGTTGACTTAATTTGTATCTTTCACGTATGCGCAAATATACATTTATAAGTTTAGCTGCATTGATTTTTAAAGCTTTGATATCCATCTTTCCTTAGGTCATAGGGTAGCGTATACCGCTAGGTTTCAATTCTAGCTAATGGCGTATTTTCTTTAAAACTTTTGAAATTGCTATTATGTATTGAGTACAAGATAATAATCAGTAGAGAATTGGCTCTATGATAATAAATGCAGAATCTGCATGAATTAAAATATCATGTTTAAGCATATTTTATGACTGGGCAATGCTGGGGGCCTTGCTAGTCTTATAGCTAACTAGCTTTGCCAGCTCCCTATTGCTTTTCAACATTTGCTATTTGAAATTAACATTTGTTATACACATGGTAAACTTTTGGATTTATTCATATAGATATATTAACATTTTAGTAAGTTTTAATGCAAATTTATGTATTTTTCAACTAAAACCATAAAGAAATGAAAAGAAAGAAGAAATCAACTCTACTGAATGTTGCTGTGTGTGTTTTGGGGAGGAGCTCCATTACTTTATTGTTGTTTACTTATAATTTAAAAATGGGCTGTAACTTATTGGCCTTTTGGCTAGGAACAAATTGCAGTATCTGTCCTAATGCTACCATTCTGTCCTCTGTCATTAAAGTAGAAGTCCTTCTAGAGTGAGGCAATTTTTATTTTTGTTCCAATCCAGTACTCCCTTTTGGGAGAGTTGGATTTTTCTCACATTAAAAACTGACTTTCTATCTAGCTTTGCTCTTGTAGGGAGACAAGTGAGTAACATGTTGGAAATCAAGTCAGTCCCCTTAACGGAAAAGCCAGAAAGGAACAATGGAACGCAATAAGAAACGTTTGACCACACGATTGTTTATTTGTATTTAGATTATTCGAACTAGTGCTTTCATCTTAAATGTTATTTTCACAACGTTTCGGTCGATGTAACGTCCCACCTTTTTCGGGTGTATCTGGTCAAATTCTGGTTACTTGTACAGTTTAATCAAGACTTTAAAATATGAAAATATCAAAAAAAGGTTATATTGTACGTATCCGTTTTGGACCGAAGGTCTCCGAAAATAAATTTCACTTAATTTAATCGAGTAGTTTCTATTTACAGCGGAAAAACGCGTTTTTATGAGAACGTGTTGAAGTCAGCCATCTTAGAATTTTTTGAACACGACACGGGGAGATAACTCAATTTAAAATGCCGACACTCCCTCCCCATTGCTCAGTATCATAACAAATTGTTTTTTCACTGTAAAAAAAAACAAAAAAACTACTTGATGAAATTAAGTGAAATTTTTTTTCCGGAGAACTTTGTTCCATAACAGATATGTACGATATAACCTTTTTTCGATATTTTCATTTTTTAATGTCTTGATTAAACTGTACAAGTACCAAATTCTATAATCTTTTTATCGAACCAGGAATTTGTTATGGCTGACAGAACATGCTAACCTCGTGGATTAGATAAAGGGTTCCGTTCGAAATTCCGTGCAGATTCTAGAGTTTGACAGAAAGATTCTCTAAACCTAATCACTGATGTCTGTTTCTCTTCTCTGCAACCCTTTCCCCACAGGTGAGATGTTGTGAGCTTGTCTCTGCTCTATCATTATTTTCATGGCAAGTGCTTGTCTGAGCTCCAATCTATGGCCTTCCCTTGTCAGATTTTCACAAAAAAACACTTAACTAGCTACAACCACTATCAACAATTTCCCCCACTGTACCTAAATTTAAACACAGATTCCATGAACGAAGTTTCTTTCCTAGAACTGCCCACATGTGGAATACTGTTCAGCTGGCCTGCTTCCTGGCCAATTAAATATGGTAGCCTTCAAGTCCAATGTAAACAAGTTCTTGTTGAGCCGTCACCATAAATAATAGAATTATATTCAAACTATACCATTTATGATTACTACACTACCACCTTACATTCATTAACCCTTCTCCTCGAGTGGCCTTCGGGTCTTGATAAGTGGTAATTCCCCTGTACAAAAAAAAAATAAAGGGTTTGACTAAAAGATTCTCGAGTTCGACAAGATACACTTGATGAAGGTCAGAGGTTGCATCGACTGAAACGTGCAAATAACACTTAAGATGAAAACAATAGTTCAAATAATGAAATACGTATACAAGATCAAAAAAATCATAGAATTTAAAAACAATATAAAAAAAATTTGGTGTCACTAATGGAATAGAAGGAAAGAGAGAGTGAGTTTAAATATGTGGTCACTTGCTATGAACTCTTCTTGCTTATGCTTTGTCGGTATATCTAGCAATGTTAATTGTTTAATTATCTCCCTTGAAAATTAATGAACAAATATTTAAAAAAAAATGGTTTTAGAAATTTATCCTTTTTTTTTTTTTTTTATTAAATCACTTTAATTACTTTTTGTTTACTTGCCTTCCCACAAGGGCAGAGTTAGACACAAGGTCGGTTTTTAATGTGGTGGGAAACCAGTTCCCCAAAAAGGGGCACTCTGGTTAGTAACAAAAATAAAAAATGTATCAGTCATGAAGGATTTCTTCTCCACTGACCGAGACCAAAAATATTGACAAAACTAATTTGTAATTGTATTGTTCTATTTTATATATATATATATATATATATATATATATATATATATATATATATAAAATAGAACAATGCAATTACAAATGAATCACACCAAACATTAGTTTATTATGAACATTTAAAAAAAATTGTTCTGCAAATTAGGCATACAAACAGCTGCGTTTGGAACTATTTTTCTCTGCATATTTCAAAAGACTATGTTGTATTACTGATTTATATAAGTGTAAGCTGTTTTAATGGTAACAGGGTTCGTACAGACTTGAAAAGTCCTTGAACTTTGACTTTTGCCTTATTTCTAATATCACCTTGAAAAATCCTTGAAAATATGGAGAATGTCTGGAAAAAGCCTTGAAAATTGTATTCTTTATGTCTAGGAAAAATTTGTGTCGAAATATTAAAAATAAAATTGAAATAAACACTATTAAATTATTTTTTAAATATTAATAAAAAATACCATTAAAATATTTTTTGCATATTGAGAATAAAATCGAAATACATTGTTTTGAAATGCCAGCATATTATTGTGGATACAAGTGTTACATTTCTTTATTACAAAACTACCTCGGGTAATTTCATGATAAACATTCAAATCTCCATCTATTTTTGTTCTCATTTATAATTTAATTTTTTTGTGCGGTGTGGGCACAAAGGGAGAAGGAGTAGTGGCGACCACTATAAATAAAATTACCCCCCCCCCCTCTAAAATATACTTTCCTTGCATAGACGAGACTTTCCAATGCCCCCCCCCCCTCTCCAAATTTAAAACTACTTAAAAAAAAAAAACACCAAAAAATGATGCAGGTAGATTGTAAAGTAACTGTTACTGGCTATGATAACATTTATTTGTTGTATATTTGATTTTTTACTATTTTTTCGAATCGCTGTGGATTGTAAAACAAGCCCCAAATTTTTTTTTGAAAACTTGAATTTTGTCTGAAGAAGTCCTTGAAAAACTTTGAAAATGGATATTGAAACTCTGTACAAACCCTGGCTAATATAGGTGTTATAAATAAGAAAAAATGAAAAAAATTTATTCATTTAGAAGTGAAATCAGTTACTCTCTCCCAATACTTTTGTGATCAGTAGCTTTTTTGCTACATGCTCTGTAAAAAAGAATCTGTTTCAACAGTCAAACATGTCATATTGGTCTACATTAAAGACGAAAATTTTATTTCCAATTAATTTCATCAAATTCCAATCAGTAATTTTTGTCTTCATTACTTATATAATAGAGAGAGTAGGAGGAGCTGATTCTTGCACGGTTCCACGTCTTAAGACTGGTGAAGTCTCAACTTCTGTCCACACACCATACTTTTTCTGGATAACTTGGAGACACTTTCTTGTTGCTTAGTTTTACATGACTAGTCTGAGCCGCTCTTGTTTTGATAGTTTGAGTTTATAGGTTGTATGGCTGCTGTTTCTGACTGGTAGGATAAGAGTCCAAACTCTTAGGTAGCGTTAAGAGCAGCTTCTCTATCAACAGTTCTATGATATCAGGATAACTATAGTGCCATGTTTTTTTGTTTTTTTTACACAGGAGTCACCACTTATCAAGGCCCGAAGGCCACTTGAGGATAAGGGTTAATGGGTATACATTAGACCATAGATTGAAGCTCAGCTGAGCACTTGCCATGGAAATAACGATAAAGCAGAGACAGGCTTGCAGTGTCTCTTCTATGGGAAAGAAGTTGCAGGGAAGAGAGAAGGACATCCGCCACTAAGCTACGAAGTCTATTTTAAACTATGTTATGTATGAAAAGAGACCTGCAATTATCTCTGAGGTTTTCCCAACGCTACAATAGATGAAGATTCGGCTAATAATCTACTTGTATGAACATTGTTTTCTGATAACTCACTTAAGCACCAATTCAGAAAGGCACTAACTGTACTGATATATAGTGATACTGTCAGGTTCACAATAGGTGTTAAAAACACCTTTTAAAGGACTCCATGAAGGACGTGTGCTCCAGAGGCAGGTCCCATATGGAGGCTATTGTAGAGGTTTGAGTGACTTTTATTCAGCAAAAGATCCTCTAATACATAGATTATTGGCCAAGATATGACACTTCATATTATTTGGATTCTTTGGACTATTGTTCTCATCTTCAGTGTCATTTTCACAACATTTCTGCCAATGTAACCTCCGACCTTCTTCAGGTATACCTTATCAAACTCTGGCATGTTTCTGTTGAACTTGGCAATCTGGACAGAATTTGGAATGAAACCCTTTATTTACTTCACAGGGGTAGCATGCTCTTGTTCCATCAACCATGACTGGATAAAGGTCCTAAGTAATTTGCAATTGTATTTTTCGGTCGCCCATACTGAGAATTGAACCTTTAACCTTTAAGAAAATATCACTTTTACAATTGATTGTTCCAAGTATTCTAACCACTGCGCCATAGGTCCTTGCGGACGATTCAGTTCAAATTCCCAGATTCAACAGAAACATTCCTGAGTTCGACCAGATACACTTGAAGAAGGTCAGAGGTTACATTGACCGAAACGTTGTGAAAAAGATGAGAACAGTAGTCTGATAAATCCAAAATAATACAAATAACCAATCCTCATCTAAAAAATTCAAAAACGTGATATGACACTTGCTTTTTTTTCCTTTATAAAAAATGTTCCAAACACTGTGTATGTTAATAATAACTTTCATAACGAACAAGATTCGACCAATGATTGTTTCTCTTCACTCTTACAGTGGCCGTTATTATTATTGGAACATGCTTACAGATCAGGTATCTTGGTTGGCACCTTTGCATCCAAAAGCTCAAATAACGATGCCTGTTACAAAGGTTTCAGGTAAGTGATTTTTTTTTTTTCATCTTTTTTATTTTTTAAAAAATTAAAAAAAAAATTTTTTTTTTTTTTTTTCTTATTCTTCTTCTTTCTCTCTGGACATCTATATACGGCATAATCACATCGACACACCGGTTACCGTTAGATCACCTGAGTTAAGCAATGTTGAGCCTGGTCAGTACTAAAATGGGTGATCATTTGGGAATTCCAGGTGCTGTATGTGCTCTCCGCTTATCTCGGCATTGTTTTCCATTGTCCTGGACTTCTCCTTGCAACTGGATTCAAGCAGTGCTCATTCAGAGGAGGTGTGGATTGCACAACCCTTGCCTTATAATTACATGTGCAGCTACCCTTATAGAGGGCCTTAGATATATCAGGGGTTACAGCTCTGGCTTCACCTGCCTTATTCAGTGCACAGTATATGCATCCAGAGATGACTGTTAAAACATCTGCAGTAAAACGACATTGCTTAAATCCATACTGTTTGTCAGAGATTTGATTTTGTGAGGTGGTGGACTAGTGCTTGATTAATTAAAGTCTCAAAGGTTTTAGCGAAGAGAGGAAGGAGACTAATAGGGTGATAATTGAGAGGGTCAGTCCTTTCACCAGTAACACAGAAACCATCTTCTAGGAAGCAAGATTCAGCCAGGCATTTATTCTAGAGCTTAGAAAATACGTGGGCTAGCTCAGCTGAGCATTTCTTAATTAGTATAGCAGGGGTGAGATCAGGCCTACATGCCTTGGCAGTGTCTAAGTTTTTTTATGATATTGCAGACATTAGAAGGAGTGATTTTTACATTATCTAGTGTAGCTTCAGTCTGCATAGGGAAATTTGGCAGGGAGTTGTTTGTTAACTCTAAGGTGGAGTTGGAGACAAATCGCTGGGCAAGCAGTTTCACCTTCTTCGTTGCTGTGTATGCGATCTTCTGGTTGTTGGATAGTGGAGAAATTACTGATTGCGCTTTATTCACTACACTATTACAGATTTTCCAGAAATCATGAGTTCCTATGTTTTGCAATTCTTTGCATTCCCTGGTTATTTCTGCATGCTTTTTTTTGGCTGTTGCTATTTCTCTCTTACAATGATTTCTAGCATCTACAAATTTTTGCCGATTTTTATTTGACATATGACGCATGAACCCGTGGAATGCATGCTGTCTTAGTACAATAGCAACTGCACAATCTGTAGTGAACCATGGGGGTGAGTGGGGCTTGCTATAATACTTCTGTGTGGAAACATGTGCTTCAATACCCGCTTTGCACCATTCAGTTGTCTCATTGGCACACTGTCCAGCAGGAAGAGAGAAGATATTGGTCCATGGGGCCTCTCTGATGGCGTTGATGATCATTTCATCACTAGAAGGAATGATCTTAAATTAGCTTCACACTCACCTAAAATTAACTGTGGACTGATGTGAAAGACAGTATCTATCAAAATAATCTGATTATTCTATTCTTAAAATGTAAGGGAGGGGGGCATCACAACCAAAATGAGTGTGTTAGAGCTATTGAAAAATTTTCACGTCGTAGCCAGTCGTATCTATTAGTATTGGAAAAAAATTAAAAAATGGAAACAGCATTAACCCTATGTGGGCTTAACTGGCTTCCTCCAAAAGAGGAAGTGCCATGGGAGTATGAAATTCATGTTCACATGTATATCCCTGTTAGGGGAAATGACGACGTTAATATTTTTACAATATCGTTGGATTGTGGAGGTTATTAATGATTTCTATAGGTGGCTTTTTGGTGAGGGAGGAGGTTATTGTGTACAAACGCAAGAATAACAGATATAAATACTAAATAAGGAATTAATGTCTGAAATACAATACAAAAAAGAACACGTGTTGTTGAGGAGGGAAGATATCCTCATATAATAATGTACAGGGTGGAACGATAAAATTGTCGTTTTAGAAAAGACAACAACATGATTCCATTTCCGTTTGATGAAAAGCAGTTTTCATTTTTTATTTTTTTTTTGTAGACCATCTACTAGTTTACCATTTGTGTACAAATCCCAAGAGCAATAGGAGCCTTCTATCATGTCTGAAAGTCACACAAAGTTCAATGAGCAGAATTAGAGATGTGCCGCTGTATAACTCATGCTCTCTACTGATCCAAGTTATGATAACAGGACCATTGCCAGCACTCTCAAAATACAAATCCGGGCAGTTGAATGCTTGAGGGCACTGCTCAACAAAGTTTCTGGCCACGGTTATAGTTAGTGGTGTGGTTTCAAGTGAGGGTCACATCATGCCACCTCACATCTTCGAAGTCAGCTTGAAAGTCAACACCAAAATGTACCTCGATGTGCTGAAGAGTGTGGTGATCTCCTGGTGTAATCAGGTGGCCGCTGGCAGATCCTGGGTGTGGCAGCAGGACTCGGCACCGGCCACGAGTCTAAAGAGACCCAGGCTTGACTTTAGAAGGAGTGTTACGACTTTGTACCCTTCTCTCACTGGCTCCCTCTCTCCTCCCCTGACCTGAACCCACTGAGCTACTTTGTTTGGTCATATGTCGAGAACATCACCAACATGACCTCCAACAACACCAAAGCCAGCCTGATCGCCGCCATCCACCGAGCTCATGCCATGCTGACACTTGTGGAAAAGGCATGCTGCCAGTTTCGGACCTGTACCGAGGCAGTGATTTACTGAAGACCGCTACATTGAATAAATATCAGTTCTATTACATAATCAAGTTAGTCGAATTCATTTTTTAATAAAACTTTTAAAATGAAAGTGTTGTTTTCTTTAGGGTGACAAATTTATTGTTCCACCTTGTATGTGTAATATGTGGACTTTAAAAATGATTTTTCTTGTTTTTTTTTTTTTTTCAAATTTAGAATCAATCAGTAAAGCATCTTCAAAGACAGGGAATGATTCTGACGGGATGGAGAACGAAAGCGATATGGTAAGTGAGAAAATTGAGTTTTGGCTGCCATTATTTCAGCATCTCCTTCACCAAAGAGGAGACCATTTTTTCATCAACATTAGTTTGTTAGCTGATTTTTTTTAGCAAGATTAAAATCTACTGGTGTGATTTCCACACAATTTAGAACAGTGCTTGGTAACAGGTTCTGTCACGTGGAAATAAAGTATGTTAGCCACTTGACATAAGCTTTCATTGCAGGACAGCTACCATACAATGCAAAATAATGGACTGTGTAAAATATCTCCACTGGACCACCTGTAAAACATTGAATATCCAGTGTTCTAGCAAGTCCAGAACATACATAAGAAAGAACTCTTGGAAATAAATCCTACACCCTCCACTATAACGATGCAATTCCTACAGCTATGTACCTAGAAAACAAAACTTGGCATGAACATGAATATGAGGCAAGAAGAAGAAAGTAGCAACCTTAGTAGAAGTTATTGTCTCCCAATGATTCTGGGTTAAACAAAGCTGAAAGGTACTTGAGGGTTTAGAGTTATCCCCCTTGAATTGCATCATTAGAGATATTCAGAGTTGTATCCCCTTTCGTTAGGTGGCAAGGCAGGCGAACATGAAAGATGAAACAGGATTCTGGATGAACCAAAAGGATTCATTGTGTGCTTAACGACTTCTCCATCTTGAACCTTATCAATGACACCAATGTATCTTTTTTTTTGCGTGTAACTGATTCATTGCATATACGAGGGATGTTCCAAAAGTAACGCCTCCTATTTTGTGATTCCGCCCGAATGGATCAGAGGGGGATTGCAAATTGCATTGTTATGATGACTGAACTTATGCATTCATGACCTGGAAGTTTTATCTCTCCGTTGCAGATATTGACGGTGTGAGACTCTTAAGAAAACAACGCCTGACATGGATGTACATCAAGAGCAGAGATGCATCATTGAATTCCTCCATGCAGAAAAAAATGAACTGATTTATATTCACTGGCTTCTATTGAATGTTTATGAAGCTGATGTGGTTGATGCCAGTACAGTTAGATGGGTTTGTCGATTTCAGAGTGGCGACAGATACGAGTGACAAAGAGCACTCCGAACTTTTACGATCGGGCACCAAAAGAGGCTAGCAAAAATGCATTGAGAATAAGGGTGACTATGTAGAAAAATAAATTCTTGAGCACAAAAAAGTTGCATGTTGTAATGGTATCACTCCGGTTTTCAACACTTCAGTTTTTGAGTTTTAGTGCATCAGAACATAATATATAATACTACATTTCTGACCCTTCCATCAGATTCTGAATTTCTGAGATTCGTATTATTTGGATTCTTTGGACTACTATTCTCATATTAAGTGTCATTAAGTGTAATTGTAAAGAAAGAGTTGCGGAGTCTCCAACCATTAAATGATTGCAGTGATAAGGGAAAATCCAGGATTACTAAAAACAATGCTGAGATAAGCGGAGAGCAAATAGAGCACCTGGTATTCCCAAATGGTCACCCAATTTTGTACTAATTAGGCTCAATGTTGCTTAACTTTGGTGATCTAACAGGAACCGGTCGTCCAAGGATGGAATACTGCTGCCACATCTGGGCAGGGGCTGCTAAAAACAGCCTATCCTGCCTTGACAGAGTACAAAATAGACTTCGTGGTTTAGTGGGGGATGCCCTTTTCTCTTCCCTGCAACCTCTCTCCCACAGAAGAGACGTTGCGAACCTGTCTTTGTTTTATCGTTATTTCCATGGCAGATGCTCGTCTGAGCTCCAATCTCTGGTCCCCCCCTCGCCAATCTTTCACGAGAAACACCCGTCTGGCTGAAACTACTGTCAATAAGTTTCCCCACTCTTTATCTGTGCCTAAATCCAAACGTAGATTCCATGAGCAAAGCTTCTTTCTTAGAACTGCACGCCAGTGGAACTCTCTACCGCTTGCCTGTTTCCCACCTGACTACAACTTGGACGTCTTCAAGTCCAACATAAACAAACTCCTGACAAACCGCCCCCTTAAGTAAGACACTCTATCAAAACTCCCAATACTAATGATTACTGCAATACTATCTCATTGATTACTGTGCATGCAATAACCCTTATCCCTGAGTGGCCTTCGGGCCTTGATAAGTAGTGACCCCCATGTAAAAAAAACAAAAAATAACATGATTATCTTGTATATATATATCTAGCATGGCTACCCAGAGTTGCCCGGGTGGAGAGAGGTGGTATACTAAGGATATTGAGCACCTTCTCCTGAGTCTGCATTGTTAAATAGCAGTGGCAAGTGGAAGTTCAGAACAACTGGAAAAAATGTTGAGATAAGTGGAGAGCACATACAGTGCCTAGAATTCCCAAATGGTCACCCATCTGGTACTAACCGGGCTCAACATTGCTTAACTTCGGTAATCTGATGAGAACCGTTGTGTTGACGTGATTATGTCATATACACAAACATACATACATACATACTATCAGACATCTCTCCTTTATGTATTAGATATACTGTTACAATGATATTATGTCATAATGTATTATTACAACTACATTAATTTAATTCTGGAGCTATGCCGGTTAAAGAGAGCTAGTTTTAATAAAAGCTGTTGAACCTTTGTTTTTCTATGGAATTGGTATTTGAAAATGTTTTTTTTGTTTGTTTATTATTCCAGGATGATGATGATGTTGTTAGCGGTTCTGATCTGGATGAAGAATCTGAAGAGGAGGTGGAAGATAAAAAGCGGAAAGACTGGAATTCAAAACGAGAATCCAAAAAAGGTCAATTCAATTGTTTCTGTTACTTAAAATATGTTGTATCTCATCTTGTTTCTTCAGGGTCCGATATGAAAACCTGTATGAAAGATGAAGACTTTTTTGTTTGGTCGTTCTGTCTCCTTTGCTGGATGCACATGTTGTAAATCTAGAGATTCAACGTCACTATCAACTAAGAAAAGATGAGGATAATAGCCCGCAATAAATAAATAAATAATACTCATCTCAATAATGAATTTCAATTAAATAATAAAAATACCATTCGGTACGGACCCGACCCTGGAAGATCAGATAATGAATAAACGTGGGTTTATAAGACCAAAAATCCAATCTTGATCGCCCTTCGGGGTCCGTGGCGTAGTGGATAGAGGCGTTGAATCTCTACGGTTCCAGTTGAGAATTGCCTGAAGATAGCGGTTTCAATCCTACCCAAAGGCTTACTTGGCCAAAACATGGTGAGACGACAAAAACTATGGATGGCAGTAATTGCTGAGAATACAATTAAGAGATTTGTCACGTCGCGGTTACCACCTGACGAAGGCCAGAGGAATAATTGGCCGAAACGTCGTGAAACAGCAATACTCATCTCAATAATGAATTCCAATTAAATAATATATTTTTTCTGCTGCTTAAAATATGTTGTATCTCATCTTGTTTATATTTACAATGCCTCCCCACAGGACAGAGTTAGACACCAGGGTCGTTTTTTTAATGTGGAGAAAAGGAAGAAAAATTAAAGATTGTCTCAGTTGTGAAGGATTTTTCCTCCACTGACAGAGAACAAGAAATTGAAGTGCAGCATCTGAAGAACAGATACTACACTTTGAGGTATTTATTTGCTCCCCCACTGAGCAAATTAGGCACAAGGCCGATTTTTAAAGTGAGGAGTGAAGGGGAAATGGGGACCAACTCCCCGGGGAGTAGGATAGTGACAATTGGTATGAAGGGTTGCCCCTACATTGACCAAGGTCTTATATGTGGGGTTTCCCCCACATATGGTCTTTGCTTGCAGTATCTGCCGGAACAAATACTACACTTTGATCTTGTCCATAAGATACTACACTTTGATCTTGTCCCGAAGGCCAAGAACTTCAGGATCTGATATGGAAACCTGTGTGAAAGATGAAGACTTTTTTGTTTGGTCGTTTTGTCATCTTCGCTGGACGCATGTGTTGTAAATCTATTCGATTTTTTCCCTGCGAAACTTTGGCCATTATATTATTTCCTATGCTAATCTTTAATACTTACTACTTACAGCAACTACTAAAGCGTGGTTCTCAAAAAGTATGGGCGCTTTTGCAATCAGTGTCATTCCTTAAAAAGAGATAACTGAGAAATTTGTTCATTTTTTTGCGTACGAGAATTTGAGACGCTAAAAAATTTAAGCTTACAAAAGACGTTATTGTAATTTTTATTAAACACTAAACTATTTAATGCAACAAAGGTTTATAACATTAATCACAAAAAAATGTAAAGGTGTAATAACAAAATAGAAAAAAAGCCTTTCGATAATGCCAGGTAGGTAAATGTTTTTACCTAGTTATAGGTACATAAAAAAAATAAATTGTTTCTGTTTTTTTTAATCTTAATTCTTTATTTTGTCTTAAAATTTCATAATAGTTCTTTTTTCTCTTCTCCACTTTGAAACTTTGAAATTTGCAAAACCTAATGTAAAAATGATCGTGAACTACATATTTATTATTATTAAGACAATTCTCTATTGATTATTATAGTGTACCTAATATATAGTAGTGAGATAAAAACCATATATATATATATACATCTTGGGTGCCATCATTTAGAATCAAAACCAAAACATACGACTTTCTACCCTTATTTCTCAGCCTCTGATCCCTGCCCATATGCATAAAAGATGGAATCGCTCATTCGTTGAGAACCAATTTCTTTTAGGTAAGAAATCGAGCAAGGTCCACAGGGCTTTTCTGATTATTTTTTTGACTATTTATTCCCAAGGATATTGAATTATACCAGGAAGCAATATTGTTGTATGTTAAATAGAAAATGTTGTTGCAGTTTCGTTTTAATAAAAAGTAACTTTAATTGTTGCATTAAAAAAAGTTATCACAGCTTTATTTTTAAAATAACTTTCCCTCTGCAATTACTGTGACACTTTTCTTTTTTCTTAATAATGTTACAAAACTTTGTTACATTAAAAATAACCTTTCCTCTGCAATTACTGTGACACTTTTCTTTTTTCTTAATAATGTTACAAAACTTTGTTACATTAAAAATAACCTTTCCTCTGCAATTACTGTGACACTTTTCTTTTTTCTTAATAATGTTACAAAACTTTGTTACATTAAAGTAGTTGAATGTCTTATTTAATAAAAATTACAATATAGCAACGTTAAATTTCTTAGCATCCCAAGTTCTTGTAAGAAAAAAAAATGAATGAATCTCTCGGTTATCTCCCTCTAACTAATGACGATGATTGTAAAAGCACCAAAGTATGTATACATTTCATTCCCATTTACAAATTATTACATTTAATCCAACTAGACTTACTCTTTCAAATATGCAATACCATGAAGAAAGTAGGAAACACTTTTATCCTCCTGAAATGACCAACTATTTCCTACCTGCTTCCCTGACTGTACTGATTTGAAAAGGTTTAAATATAATGCAAATCAACATCTTGCTAGTCTTCCTTAGTCATGGTCCCAAATAGTAGCCTTTTATGTCAAAGTGGTGATATGCCTGTTAGGGGTGAACATGAGTAAAGAAAAAACAAAAAAACACAACATTTTTTTTCTTGGGTTAAAGTCATAACAGTGAACGGTAGAGAGAAGTGTTAACAAACCTGTCATATTAGTACCTGAGTTATTCAAAGTTAGTCGGACATTGCGTCTTGTGTGACACACCACAAAAGGCTAACTTAAAAACATTTTATAACTGAAAATAAGCTTCAAATAAATGAAAAATCTTTATGAATATAAAATGTTATAGTTTATTAAAAGATGGAATTAATTCTTAGATATACGCAGTCTTAAAAATTTGAAAACACAAGCTGCCTTAAAAATTGTGCGAAAATGATTCAGAAGAGCAATTTGAAGTCCATAAAGTTTTATTTTAACAGCTAACCTATTGAAACTTATTATGATTCATGACACCTTACTGATTAAACATAGATTCTTTTTTTTTTTATTAGTACATCCATAAAACTTTTTCTAACATGTAAACACAGACTTAATTAGGAAATTGGTGAGAAAAATGTGTTAAATGTAACCGTATTAAACTTTCTATAAAAGTTACACATTAAAGATTCAAGCCTGAAACTTTTATGCTCAATTAATGTTAAGATGAGGAATTAAATAATATATATATATATTAGCAATACACATGAAAAAATTGAAATAGCTTGAAATATTTCAATATTGGTATGCATAGAAAGAGCTTGATGAGCTAAGAAAGAATCTTTTTAAATTTTTAAAATCTGATTAAAATTAAGGAAGTTATGGCTATTTTTGTACCTCACGTTTGGATATTTTCCCCTCTTTAAGACCATATGCGTTTCGTCACATTTTTTACACTACTTTTTCAGTAAAAATGTCATATCTTTGTTAAAACACAAGACTAAAAAATGAAATTTACTGTATAAGTGTATTTTTGTACAAGGAATCAGAATATGCAACTGAAAATCTCCCAAAGTTTATGGTTTCCAAATAATCTGCAGTAAATGTGCATAAATATGCAGCAATTCCTTAAAAATGCCATGTATCCATAAACAGAAAAGAAGTTGGAGAACTCAAAGTTGAATTGTAATGTGCTTTATGTACAAAAAACTTAAATCTAAACATAAGACCATTTAAAAATGAATATATTGCAATATTTCTTTGGTATTATTGTAGATTAACACCTTCTGTTTAACCCCACTCAACTCCTTCTGACCACCCCTCCAAAATGTGATTCTACCTTTTTAGGAAATTATGTATAAAATGCCATGAAAGATAAACAAATTATTTTAGAATTGAATGTAAAATAATTTCCTATTACAGATCATTCTAGCATTTTAGGACAGTTAACTGTTTTTTTTTTCTATGGGAAAATATGCATGCTTTTTTTTTTTTTTTTTAAGATGATTATGTGTAGTTTTAAGAGGGTTTCTATGCAATGAGAATATGTGGAGGGTTGCCATTCGGACTTTGAATTAATTGTAGGGCTAAGGAAAATTATGTGTGAACATACTGAAAACTTGACAGAGACAAAGCTAACAAAAACAATATTAGAGGGGGGAGCGGTTAGTTTCACAAAAATTTAATGTAAAATAATTCACCATTTCCTGGCCATTCTAGCATTTTAGGACAGTTAACCAATTTATTTTTATGTGTATTTTCTTTAAAGAAGGATCTATTTTTTGTTTGTTTGTTTTAGATGCTTGTATGTGGCTTACAGAGGTATTTTGTTGGGGGGGGGCTTGCCACTCGAACTTAGTGTTATTGTTAGGGTTAAAGAGTGTTTTAGGAGGAGACTTGCCACACATAATTTGGATTAGAGGTGAAGTTAAGAGAGCTTTTTTTCAAAGAGAGCGTTCATCACTCATATTTACTGTTAGCGGTTCATAATTATTGGCTTTATTTAGTTTTAATTTAATAAGAAACTGCGTTGCAAAATTTCAAAGAAAATTCCATAAATTTGTTGATTTCTATTTTCGAGGTTGAAGGTGTTAATTCCATAGGCCGTTTATACTACGCTGGAGCAGGTTGTAAAAATATCTTTCGCTTAATAAGTAGAAAAAAAAATTAACGAAATAAAAAGCTTCCTAATTGTAGTTTGATGTGTTTTCTAACTGCTTTTAAAATTTCAAGAATATTGATATAGATTTTGAGGGTTTGTATTACTATACACATAGATTCAAAAAAGTTGTCAAAAAAACAAATATATAACAAATAAATGTTATCAAAAGCAAGTTACTTTTCTACCTAACTGGATAATTTTTTAGTGTTTTTATTTAATGTAACATGTTTATTCAGCTTGAAAACAGTGTTTACCGATGTTTTGGAAAATTTTAAATGGCGCCCGCCGCCCGACTCTATTGAAACGGTAAGTTTGGGGAAAAGAGTTAAAAATAAAAAAGTAGACAAAATACTGCTAGAAACTCGCTCAATATATGTTACCGTGACATAGGCTGACATATATTCGGTGAGTTTTTAACAGTATTTTGTATAGTTTTTTTTTTTTTAAATTTTTAACTCCTTTTCTCAAACTTACTGTGTCAAAGAGAGTCGGGCCGGGCGCCATTTTTAATTTTCCAATACATCGGTAAACACTGTACGTTTTTCGAGCTGAATAAACATGTTTCATTAGATAAAAACACTAGAAAATTATCCAGTTAGGTAGAAAAGTAACTTATCTTGCCTTTGATAACATTTATTTGTTATATATTTGTTTTTTGACAACTTTTTCGAATCTATGTATAAACGAGATTTTGATACTTATTTTGATTTTGAAAAAAAACATTTGTGGCTGTTCGCAGTAAAACATTGTTTTAATTCGCTGTTCAAAACTAATTTAAAGAATAAAAGTGCATGCAAGCTATATATCTACAAAAGTTTATTTTGTTTTTTTTAACCATGTTTTTAAATTTGATGAAAAATGTGAGAAATTGCAACAGATTCATAATGCCGAATTGGTTGGGATTGTTGTTATTATACATTTTGAAAACCGAATAGTTCTAATGTTATTCTGATAACAAAATAGCTCTAATTAAACATAAGAACATTTATATTCATATTTCATTATGTTTTCATTTTGTTTCATTTTGTTTTTCTTAATTATTTTCATTATGTTTCATTTTGTTTTTCTTAATTCGTTCTTGAATAAAAATTAAAGAACGCGTGTTTGTTTATACACTGTGCTATGGCTGATTATACAGGCTGTAGCTGCTGCTGCTTCTAGTAATATTAACCTCATTTGACCAAATTCGAGAAATAGAAACAATTTTTTTTTTCGGGTAGGTCCTTTTAAATTATCAATTACCGCGGTCCTACTCAACATAAAATAATACTTTTAATTGATAAAGATAGTAAAAAGATTGATTTACTTACTACTGGGTGTCCGAAGAATTTTTTTTTCAAAATGTTCGATACTCGGCATATTAAAGTCTTATTTTTAACACGACAAAAAAAGAAATGGTCAAAAATATTTCAGACACTTGACAGTATTAAGATTAACACCTCTTCTTATTGATTCCCAAATTTCATGACGAAATTCTTCATACAATCACGGTACGGACCTTTAGAAAACAGGGGGGGTCATTACAAAACCTTACCGAAAACGCCATTTTATGACATTCACATTTTTATCACTTTATTTGCTCCAAACTCTTAAAATATATAATGTACATTCATATTTATTAATTCATTTGAAAGTATATTCATTTCCGAACAAAACAGTAGTAATTTGAAGACTTGAAGTGCTTTGGTTTAAAAAATATGGCTATTTTAGTAGAACTACCTTGAAATCTGTGATTATCCAATGCGTTTTTTCGTCCGTGTGTATTACTACACATATATATATATATATATATATATATATATACAGGGTGACCCCCAAAAAAACAAAAGCTAAATGGAGGCCATCTAGAACATATGCTGTAGAACGGAAAAAAAAAGGCCAAAGACCAAAGACCCTAGTGTTTTGGTGTGATGATTTGAATATAATAAACTAGTTATGACCAAAGTTTCACTGCATTCGGACAAAACACTAAGAAACAGGCCCTAATTAGAGTTGGGACCCAGTTTTTTTTGGGGGGGGTCATATGTATATATATATATTAGAAATATTTTGCAGAGTTATTAAAAAACCCTTCAAATTTACTACCTAAAAGAAATTGGTTCTTATCCAGAATTTTCCCAATATTAAAATACAAAAATAAAGAAAAATCTGTATGACTTACTTACCTGCAACAAAACAAAAGTATGGTATTCCAAAAATCACTTAAATTGATTTAGTAGTTTTATTTTTAAACAAGGAAATCAAATTCTATGAGCATTAAAGAGGTGACTGTCTTGCCTGCCATTTTGAAAAAAAAATCTAAAAAAAAAGGGAGGTAACTTAACAATAAATCATACTAGATTTATGTTGTAATGCCTATGAATTCCCATCAATCACTTAAAAATGGTTTTCTTTATAAAAATAAAGCCACGTGATCAATTTACGTGATTTTTGGAATATGCTATTTTCATTTCTGTCATGGATATGTGCATCATAGAGAATTTTCTATATTTTTATTTTTTAATTTATGGAGAATCCGGCCCTGTCAGTGGGGCATTAGAATACACTGACTGCCCCCCTGCAGAGGGTAAAAGTCCCTCAATGGGGCCACCTGTTGGCCGTGGGCGGCGACCCGTGACACCTTGGAACGGAATCCTGGTGATTGAAGGTCCTGGAGGACGAGTTCATGAGCCTCCTCTTCCTAACACATCTCTTTGGCCCTTACCTCGGTTAGACGGGCGGTCGGAGGGGCCCGATCCGATCAATCGGCTGGTCAGGTCAAGCCCTACGTCTACTATCAATGGTTCAGACTAAACTGAGAAATTTAAAATTAGCAAAAGAAATCCTCTTAAACAAAACCATAGAAACTGATAAACCTCACCCCTAAAGTAGACGTTCGAAAGCGCTGGCCAAGGGTCAATCAGCAAGTGTAGAATCCAATCCCGACATGGCTGCAATCACAAAATTTTGTTCACTCTAGATTTGGGTAGTGAAAAATTGAGTAACGACAGATGCTCGGTATTTCTTACTTGACTGAGTATACTGCCTGTGTAGCCCTGACTCTGTCAAGGCGAATGGGTTTCCCCCTTGACAAGTCCCAATATTGGGCTCCGGGGTGGGTGGGGAACACAGGCAGAGAAAGTTTTATCCATATTTATGGCAAAACAAAAAAAAAAACCCAAACGCGCCTTATCGGACTCAGATAATGAGGAAAATACGGATTTTCCTAAATACTATGTATTAGAATCTTTGGACGAAACGCCAATGTCAAAATTATCCCCTTTTCTCATTGAAAAGGTGTTAACAAGAAAAATAAATCCTAAAATGGTAAAAAAAACTAAAGATGATAACCTATTAATAGAAATTGAGACAAAAAGCCAAAGCCTAAATTTAGAAAATATGAAAACTTTCCATAATATTAACATTAAAGTTACCCCACACAATAAACTAAATCAATCCAAAGGAGTTATCCGTAGCCGGGAACTATCTCTGGCTTCACCAGAAGAAATCCAAAACGAACTGAGCAAACAAGGAGTCATTGACTCTAAAAGAATCTATATAAGATAAAACTCAGAAAAAATACCAACCCATACTTACATTATTACATTTAACACTCCAAAAATTCCACCTAAAATTAAAATTGGTTACACCATGGAACCAGTTGAAATATACATCCCAGATCCTCTGAGATGTTTCAACTGTCAAAAATTCGGTCACCATAGAGATGCCTGCAGAGGTCATCCCACATGCGCTAAATGTGGCTCTAAAGAAATAAGTCACAATGAACAAGAATGTCACGAGTCCAAATGTATAAATTGCCAAGGGGAGCACCCTGCCTACTCAAAAAGCTGTGAACGATGGAAAACTGAAAAAGAAATCTTAGCCACAAAGCATAAACGAAACATTTCTTACTTAGAAGCGAAGACAATAGTGGAAGGAGTCATTAGAAATAAAACATATGCGAAAATAACAGAAAAAACAAATCCCACCAACCAGCCTGATAAATATAATGAACTTATTGAAAAACTGGTACATCTAGAACCAAACGAATTGCTTAACTTCCAAAAAAACCTAAAAATACAACACTTTCAAAAACTAGAAAAATTAAAACTAGAAACTAGGAAAGAACCCAATAAAGTATTTATCTCCTCCCAAACCCAAACCTCCCCTCTTAAAAGCCAATATCCCCAAGAACTAACTTTCTTAAAACCAAATAATAAACCAGCAAAACAAAAAATAGAAATCCTCACCAAAAATTTAATTGAAACTGATGAAATGGAGACTGAATATCAAACAGAAACCCCAAAACAAGAAATTTCCTATCGAACACCACCAAAACAAAAGAAAAACCTAAACAAAACAGTTATAAGGTCCCATTCAAACTCCAGAACTAGAACCCCAATCCCTAAAAATCAAACTGAACCTGAAGATGAAATGGAAACAGAATACCCAAACCAACAAACAGAAACCTTAAATCAAGAAATCTCCCATCGATCAACGTCAAAACAAAAGAAAAACCAAAACAAAACGGACATAAGGTCCCATGCTAATTCTAGTTCCAGATCCCCAAACAAAAAACCCGAAACAAAAGACCAAACAGAAGACAAGACAAAAACAGAAGAAAAAAACAAAGCTAATTGAAAACCCTCCACAACTTACACTAAATCCATACCTTATATCAACACCAATACTAAAACCCATAATCAACTAAAAAAAAAAAAGAAAGAAAAAAAAACACAGCACAGAGGATCATTACCTTACCACCAATGACCTATAAACCAGTATTCCTTCAATGGAACATTAGAGGTGAAAAGGCAAATTTCGACGAATTGAACCTTCTCATTGCCTCTTTTCACCCAGCAGTCATATGCCTACAAGAAACTTATAAGAAAATTCAGAACACACTACATATCAAACGATATACAACCTATGATTATATACACGAACAAGGAAATAGAGCCTCCGGAGGAGTGTCCATTCTAATTAATAATAATATAATTCAAAGCGAAATCAAACTGAATACAACACTACAAGCCGTTGCAGTAACTATCAGTCTAAGAAAACCGCTAACAATTTGCTCCCTATACCTGCCACCTAATGAAAACATAAATAAAACAGACTTGAACTTATTGATCCAACAACTCCCTAAACCTTTTATCCTCATGGGTGACTTTAATAGCCACAATGAACTATGGGGAAACAAACAAACAAGTAGAAGAGGTAAAATTATCGAAAATTTTCTAGATGAAAACCAACTATGTTTGTTTAACAACGGAACCAACACCTATCTTCACCCTAGCTCTGGAACACTCTCGGCTATTGACCTCACCATATCAGAACCCAGTATTTTCCCAGAATATAAATGGAATGTACATCATGAGACCTGTGGGAGTGATCACTTCCCGATCATCCTAGAAGGTCAAGAACCAGAGAATGACACTAAAACACCCCGATGGAACTTGCATAAGGCCAACTGGGAAGATTTCAAAAAAAGGTGCCACACAGACCTAGTGCAAGAAGCTAATTTAACAAAAGATGATGACATTACCCATTTCACCAATACTCTAAATATTATAGCTGAGAAAACTATTCCTAAAAGCTCCCCATCAACAAGATATAACAAGCCTTGGTATAACAAAGATTGCAAAGAAGCGCTCAGAGCCAGACGAACAGCACTCAGAAAATTTAATAGCCAACCAACTAAAGAAAATTTAGAAAATTACAAAATAAACCGAGCCAAAGCTCGCAGAACCATTAAACAAGCTAAGCAATCAACATGGCAAACTTATGTTAGCCAACTAAATTCAAACACCAAACCTAAGGAAATATGGAACATGATAAACAAAATTACTGGGAAATACACAAAACAAGCTAATAAACATCTCATCCATCACAATGTCAAAATCACTAACAAAGAAAAAATAGCTGAAATCTTAGCAGAAAACTTTGCCAAAAACTCCTCACCGACTAATAGGAACAAAGAATTCCAAGTCATCAAAAACCAAGCAGAACAACAACAAATCCGCTTCCATTCAGACAACACTGAATACTACAATCAAATCCTTACTATGTGCGAATTAGAAGAATCTCTCAAAAACATCCATAATTCAACAGCCGGACCAGATGAAATCCCTTATGTCTTCCTAAAAGAATTGCCAATGAAATCAAAAGAATACCTCCTCAAAATTTTCAATGATATCTGGATCAATGAAAAATTCCCCGACACTTGGAGACATGCCATTATAATTCCCATACCTAAACCTTCAAAAGACCCCTCAGATCCAATAAACTACCGTCCCATTGCACTTACTAGTTGCATCTGCAAAACCCTCGAGCGAATGATCAATAGAAGACTATCCTGGTATCTAGAAAGAAATCACCTAATCTCTGAACACCAAGCAGGCTTCCAAAAGGGCAGAAGCCCTATTGACCATATCATAAATTTGGAAACCTATATTAGAGAAGCTTTCATCCTCAAAGAACATGTGGTAACAGTTTTCTTTGACATAGAAAAAGCTTTTGATACCACTTGGAAGTATGGAATATTAAAAGACCTGAATGAACTAGGTCTAAGAGGCAGAATGCCAACATTTATCAAAAACTATCTGAGTGACAGAACCTTCCAAGTAAGACTCGGAAACATCTTATCAAAGTCTCAAAAACAAGAATTGGGAGTTCCCCAAGGTGGAATTCTTTCAGTTACACTCTTTAATGTGAAAATAAACAATATAGTTAATAACATAAACTTCGGAACAAACTATGCCATCTATGTTGATGATCTCATGATTAGTTTTAAGGCCAAACATATGAACACTATTGAACGACACCTACAATTAGGCATCAACAAAATTACTAGCTGGGCTACCAAAAATGGCTTCAGCTTTTCTCAAACAAAAACAAAATGTGTTCACTTCTGCCAACATAGAAAAATGCATCCTGACCCCGAGCTAAAAATTAACAATAATAGACTAACAGTTACGGATCAATACAAGTATCTTGGAATCACCTTTGACAAAAAACTCACCTTCATACCCCACATTAAATACTTAAGGAAAAAATGCAACCAAAGAATGCAACTTGTGAGAACCATAGCTCATACAAACTGGGGAACTGATTGCAAAACAATTCTAAAACTCTATCAAACACTGATAAGATCAAAGTTGGACTATGGCTGCTTTATCTACGGTGCAACAAGAAAATCCTACATTAAAGAACTGAACACAATTCACCACCAAGGACTCCGACTAGCACTTGGAGCATTTCCCACTACACCAGTCGAGAGTCTTTATGCAGAAGCGAATGAACCTACACTTGAAATGAGACGGACAAAATTAGCCCTACAATACTATACAAAACTTGCATCTAACACTTCGAGCCCTATATACCAGAGTGTCTTTCACCCCAAACACCAAATCCTATTCCAAAAAAAGGAAAAAGCAATCAAGCCTTATGGTCTCCGTATGAAAGAAATAAAAGACGAAGCCAAAATTAACATCTCGCAAATACACAAAGCTTCTACACTCAAACATCCACTCTGGCTTTCCAAAACTGCTGTAAACCCACCCGAACATCTAAAACACTCTCCTATACTATTAGATCTCTCTAAACACCCCAAATCGAACACAATCAAACCCATCTATATGGAAAAAATACATGACATTCTTCATGACTATCCGGACTATGAACACATTTATACTGACGGAGCTAAAACGAAAGAAAAAGTCGGAAGCTCTGCTATTTATCGGCAAAGAAAAATCCAAAAACGCCTACCTGATAGGTCTTCCATCTTTAGTGCTGAAGCCTCAGCAATAAACCTGGCCCTTAATATTATAAGTGCTGATCAAGCAAACAAGTTTATAATATTTTCGGACTCTTTATCAGTTCTAACTTCATTAAAAGAAAAGAACATTTGCAATCCGCTAATAACTAATCTATTAAACAAACTCGATTTTCTTCATACTCAAAAACAAATCATCCTATGCTGGATCCCAAGCCATATTGGCATCCTAGGGAATACAAAAGCTGACCTAGCTGCTAAAGAGTCACTAAACTTGGAAATCTCCAACATAAAAATCCCCTACACTGACTTTAAACCAACCATAAACCTGTATATCAAAACAAAATGGCAACAACAATGGAACACTTATACAAAAAACAAGCTACAAGAAATCAAACCTACACTTGGAGAATGGAATCCCAAATCTAAACTAAACCGAAGAGAAGAAGTGATCATTACAAGATTAAGAACAGGGCATACAAATATCACCCACTCATTCCTATTAAAAGGAGAAAATCCACCTGAATGCTTACCTTGCCAAGAAAACTACACCGTTAAACATTTTTTAATTAACTGCATTGACCTAGCTCCCCTACGCCAAAAACACTACAGCATTAACAACATTAAAGATCTCTTTGAAAAAATAAATGAAAAAACAATTCTAAATTACTTGAAAGAGGTAAACCTCTCCTCCAAAGTATAAATCTCCCGCAAAAAAAAAAAAATAAATAAATAAAATAAAAATAAAAAAACAAACTTTTCAACCCAAATCTCTTACAGACCTTCCTCCAATCTTACCTTGACATACTGGAAAATAAAGAACACCTACCTTACTAAGACATCCAAAGAAAAAAAAATGAACTTATTTGGCCTTAAATGACCATGCAGCTGTTGATAGGCCAATAAACTGAACAAACAAACAAACAAACAATTATGGAGAATCCTGGACAAGGACCAAAAGATTATCAGTCAATTTTTAAACAAAGGCTTATTTTATAAAGCTTTAAATTATATTTAAAAAAAAAAAAAAAGCTATCATCTTCATATTCAGTTTAATGTCCATACATTATGGTCTCTGCAATGTCTTGTGAGAATGGATGGATACCCTCTGTAAAGACACTGCTTGATTTCAGTGACAAGGAAAATCCAGGATGATTGGAAACATTGCCAAGAAAAATAGAGAGCACATACAGCACCTGGTATCCAAAATGGTCACCCGTTTATTAATGACCAGTTTCAACATTGCTTAACTTTTGTTATCTGATGGGAACCAGTGTGTTAACATGATTATTCCATATATGTGTTACATGCTGGCATCATGTATACCAAAATACTTAATTTAAAATTTGTAAAGATAAAATATATTGATAGCCATGAACAAAGTTTCTTTCTTGGAACAGCACACCTGTGGAACTGGCTTCCGTTTGCCTGCTTTTCAGCTACAATAGATATGGCTTTTTGGTCAAGATCAAAGTGTGATATCTGTTCTTCAGATGCTGCACTTCATTTTCTTGTTCTCTTTCGGTGGAGGAGAAATCTCTCACGACTGAGACAATTTTTTTATTTTTGTACCTTTTCTCCACATTAAAAAAACGACACTGGTGTCTAACTCTGTCCCGTGGGGAGGCATAGTAAATAGGTACAATATAGTCATCTTCAAGTCCAATGTAAACAAGTTTGTAATGAGCCGTTCCCCCCTAAGTAATGCAATTTGCCAAATTTACACTACTAACGGTTACTATGATATTGTCCCATTGACTACTGTACACTTATTAACCCTTATCCTCGAGTTGCCTCTGGGCCTTAATAAGTCATGACTCCTGTGTAAAAAAAAAAAAAAAAAAATATTGCATTGATATAGTTTTGATTTGGTTATAGGTTTTTTGTTATAAACTATGCATAAGGGTATGCTACACTTTTCCATCGCTTGGTTGAAGATAGCAGGAAGATCCTTTATGAAACCATCCACTATGACTCGTGACCGTACAGATTACGTATTGTCGAAGATGGAACAGGGACTTCATTTTAAGAAATACTTTTATCATAATAAAAGGTCACATAAGTTTCTTTTCGACATGACAAGTTAGCACAAAAATGTAAATATTTAGCCACAAAGAAAGAAAGTGTCAAAAGAAGAGAGGGAGAAAATATATTAATATTACACTAGCCGGCGAGAATTGAGGACATGCAGTGCATGGAGAGAAATGATATGAGAATGTTTTGATGAATGTGTAGTGTGAGTTTTCAAAACAGGTTTAGAACTGATGACCTCAGAATAAAGAGATGAGTGCAGAACAGGAGACTTTGTTGATTTGGTCACATTGAAAGAAAATGGGTGAGAGTTCTTCAGTTAGTAGATATAGAACAGTTGAGGTAACAGGGGAAGGGGAAGAAAAACATAGGAATTGATAAGAATGGACTTGAGAGAAAGAGGAATAAAGATGTGGTTACATATAGTTTGGAAATCAGTTTCTTAAAGCTGTCCAACACATGCCAGCATGTAGAGTAGACGTTAAACCAAATATGATGATGAGAACAAATATTTTGCTTCCCAACTCCCAACCCAGATTACTCCCCCTTTAATCTGGCCCCAATTACAATATTCCTTTATGCTGAAATGGCAATCAGCCTTGTCTAAGGTAAAAAAAAAAAAAAAAAAAAAAAGAATTGGTAGAAATACCAAACTAATTTAAAAAATATTACCCTTTGCAGGAGTGAAAAAAAATTGTTTTAATAAAAAAAAAAAAAGCAATCTAATACTCATTCATTTTTTTTTTGTCTGAGTTTAGACAGTCATTAGAACTAATTCTGGTTTTGATTAGTTATTTTCCTGTTGACGATTTATAAATATTAATTTTTTTTACAGCTCAAGAAGAACTCGATCCCATGGACCCGGCTTCTTATTCGAATGCACCAAGGTGAGTTATCTCCCATTAACTTGAGGATTAAACCCCCCCTCCAAAAGAAAAAACAGTGCTTTTTTTTTTTTTTCAAAATAAGAACGAAAATTGAAAGTTGTAAAATGAAATTTCTATTAAAAACCAATGTTATTTACTTAATTGTTATGTCAATTTCAATTAAAAACAATGTTAAAACCAACTCAACTGTCATGTCATGATTAGTAATATATTACTATATTTTTACATAAAACCTGTACTTTCATAATTTCACGACTGCCATCATGTTGGGGAAAAATGTAACAAGACAGACTGTTCTGTTCTAATTATTATTTAAGTATAACTCGCAATTTTAATTAATAATTAATTTTCTTCTTTATCATTTGCCACAATTTTTGGATATTTTACTAATTTCGACATAAAACTGAAATTCAATATTTTGATTTTCGATTTTTGTTCTAATTCTGAAGAAGCACCAATAAACCAAAACAAAAGTCTAACTTAAAAGCTGTCCCCTGCTTTTTAATCTAATTAATAATAGCAGTTGTATTATTAGGTTGGTGCAAAAATGTTGTTTTTTGACGTTCAACTTCAAAAGATCATAACTCCTTTCATAATAAAATTTATTGAAATAAGAAACATTAGAATTGACGCACTTTTGCCAACGAGAAACAAGTTTATTTATCCCATTAGCATAGAAATCCGGAGTTCTGGAAGCGATGATGTCATTGAAGGCTGATTGGGCAACATGGCCAAGTTGTCAAGATGCTTGAAAAAGTGATAATTGGTGGGTGAGAGGTCTGGTGAATATGGCGGTTGAGACAAAGTCTCATAGCCCAATTCGTTCAGCTTCTGCAGGATCAGTTGAACAACATGTGGGCGAGCGATGTCATGGAGGAGAATTGCTCCCTTCATGTTGATTAATCTCAAGCACATACGTTGGAGCTTCTGATGCATTTTGTCAATTTGTCGACGGTACTTCTCCACCGTAATCGTTTCACCTGGATTCAAGAAACTGTGATAGATGAGACCGGCTGCAGACCACCAAACAGTCACTATAACCTTTTTTGGTGCAATTTCAGCCTTGGGAAGTGTTGTGGAGCTTCTCCAGCATCCAACTTTTGTGCTGAACATTGAAGATCCACTTAATATCACAATCCGCTTGAGAAATGGGTCGTTTTTGTTGCGCAGAAGGAGCGTAGAAGACACCTCAAAACAACAATATTTTTTGATTATCATTCAATTAATGCGGCACACATTTATCCAACTTTTTTGACTTCCCTATTTGCTTTAAATGGCGAACAACTGTTGAGTGGTCGACCTCGAGTTCAACAACAACTTCTCATGTGGTTTTGCAAGGATCGGCTTCAATTAAGGCTTTCAAATGTTCGTTATCAACCGCAGTTCGAGGCTCTGGCCAAACACATCATTGATATCATGAGCTGTCTCGGCAATTTTTCGGCCTAGTTTGAACTGGGATAAGAAAATTGTGCGGATTTCAATTTTGTTCATGCTGTCGAAAAGCCTGCAAAAAAAAATGAAGGAAGAGATTGAGAATGGTAACAAATAACACAATTTGATAAAGCGAAAACGCGTTTCAAAATGATATATAATATGGCTATATATATCAATGAATTAATTCAGAAATCATATATAACATGGCTATATATATCAATGAATTATATATATATCAATGAATTAATTCAGAAATCATATATAACATGGCTATATATATCAATGAATTAATTCAGGAATCATATATAACATGGTTATATATATATATCAATGAATTAATTCAGAAATCATATATAACATGGTTATATATATAGATGAATTAATTCAGAAATCGTATATAACATGGTTATATATATATCAATGAATTAATTCAGAAATCATATATAACATGGTTATATATATATCAATGAATTAATTCAGAAATCATATATAACATGGTTATATATATATCAATGAATTAATTCAGAAATCATATATAACATGGTTATATATATATCAATGAATTAATTCAGAAATCATATATAACATGGTTATATATAAATCAATGAATTAATTCAGAAATCATATATAACATGGTTATATATATATCAATGAATTAATTCAGAAATCATATATAACATGGTTATATATATCAATGAATTAATTCAGAAATCATATATAACATGGTTATATATATCAATGAATTAATTCAGAAATCATATATAACATGGCTATATATAACAATGAATTAATTCAGAAATCATATATAACATGGTTATATATATATCAATGAATTAATTCAGAAATCATATATAACATGGCTATATATATATCAATGAATTAATTCAGAAATCATATATAACATGGTTATATATATATCAATGAATTAATTCAGAAATCATATATAACATGGCTATATATATATCAATGAATTAATTCAGAAATCATATATAACATGGTTATATATATAAATGAATTAATTCAGAAATCGTATATAACATGGTTATATATATATCAATGAATTCATGTGAGAAAACGATATTGTTATTGCACCAACCTAATATAATGTTGACCTCTTTATGGTGACATATAATTCTGTCTAATACTTTGGAAACCTAATAAATGTTTTTAATTTTTTATTTTATTTCATTTATAGTTCTTGCACATGTAATTAGCAACAATTTCTCACAGGCAATAACAAGTGATGTTCCATCTGTTTTTTTTTTTTATAACCGTTGCAAATCATTTATCCTTAATGTAACATTTATTATAGCAAAGCTGAGTTAATAAACGTTTGTTTCCCTAAGTCTTTTTTTCATGTACACTTAAATCACACAAAATACATATTAAAATATTCCTTGGTATTAGTATGTTTAAAAAATATCCACAGTAATTGTTTTACTTAGCTGTAATTTGCAGTTAACTCACCAAGTGTCCCATCTCTTAAGTTTTAGACTGTTGCTCTCACTCTATCTAACTGTATATTGCATGACCCATCACTCTTGTTTATACACTTTCTATTGCTCTTACTCCTCTTATTCTCTCTCTCTCTCTCTCTCTCTCTCTCTCTCTCTCTCTCTCTCTCTCTCTTTCCATCTGTTAACTATTATAATGTTTAAAGTAGTGATGGGATGATTCCAATATTTTTCCCCGATTCCGATACAATTACTGATTCTGTACTAAATTTCCGATTCCGATTCTTTATACATCTGTAATTATTTAACTATAATATTGTTATTTTCCCCTATTTTCATAAAAACGCATGTTAAGTATGCAGATATTATCCTAAACGTTCAAATACACTTGTGGAAGATGATCTATCAATTTTAGCTTTACTCGTATTTTAAAATCAGTAAATTTTTATTATTTTATCATTATTACCAGCAATGGAAGGTTTTACTTTAATAAGAAATAAAATAAAAAAAACACAATTAAAAGAATCGTGTTGGCATTGGAAAATAGGCATCAATTTTTCCGATTCCGATACCCTCGAATCTTCCGATTTTTCCAATTCCTGATTAATCGTCCCAACACTAGTTTAAAGTGGCTTACTTGGCAAAGATGCCAGTAGCATATCAGATTATTGTATACACACTACTTATAGGTGATAAAATTTGGTTATGCTGATTATTCTATTAGCCAAGCTAACCATATTGCATTAACAATCGAAGGTAATAACATAGAAGATTGCAGTAGTCTGTCATAGACAATAGGGAATATCATCACAGTTATTAATACTATTTAACTCCTTGCTGATGGAGAATAAGATAGAGAGAGAGAGAGAAAGAAATGGAGATATAACAAACACAAATACACTAATTTAAGATTTTTATTTTTTATATTTCATTCTCTTTGCAAATTGAATTTTCTTCGTTTCAAACAATCTAACTTGAGCTCAATGGATGACTCAACGGGTCACATTTTATTTATTTTTTTATTTTAATTCAAGTAATTTTTACTAACCTATCACACTGATAGTTCGATGTAGTAAAAGCAGTTACACAATTTTGAATTCATTAAAACCTTTGCTTTATGACAGTGAAATATCTCACTGTTGATCCAATTCTCTACCTATATAAGAGCCAGGTATGTCCAAGGATGGAGTACTGTTGCCCCATCTGGGCAGGAGCTGCTAGAAAGACCTTATCCTGCCTTGACAGAGTTCAAAATAGACTTCGTAGCCTAGTGGAGGATGCCATTTTCTCTTCCCCGAAACCTCTTTCTCACAGAAGAGACATTGTGAGTCTGTCTCTGCTTTATCGTTATTTTCATGGCAAGTGCTTGGCTGAGCTCCAATCTGTGGTCCCCCTCTCGCCAAACTTACATAAGAAACACTCTTCTAGCTGAAAACACTATCAATAATTTCCCCCACTCTTTATCTGTGCCTGTGGAACTCTATTCCATTTGCCTGCTTTCCGGCTGATTATAATATGATCGTCTTCAAGTCCAACGTAAACAAGTTCTTGATGAGCCGTTCCCCTTAAGTAATCCAATTTACCAAATTTCCACTACTAACAATTACGACATTGTCCCATTGACCACTGTACACTTATTAACCCTTATCCTCGAGTGGCCTCTGGCCTTGATAAGTGATGACTCCTTTGTAAAAAAAAAAAAAAAAAATGATAGATTTTTTTGACTCTATATAAAATAATTGGAAGAAATGTTTTTTTTTTCCAAATTCTTTTTATAAACAAGTAATTTTAAACAGTAGTTAATTCTTTTTCTTTTTTCCTTTTAAAAACACATTTTAAACGGAAGCTAAATTGGCCCAAGCTAAATTATTTTCTACTAAATTTTCCTACTTGTTTATTGCCTGGGATTAAACTAGTTATTGAAAAAGGAAAACAGTTTACTTTATGATTGTTTCCGGTTGTGAAATCAGAAATTAACAAGCAATCAAAAAACAGTTATCTCCCTCTCATCATTTGTGGCTGTTTAAATTTTGATGGAATTTTTAATTTTAATAGTTTCATTAGACTAGTTTCGAAATTTTCATAAATAAAATATAATTTCTTTAGATATATTCTGTACTGGATATATTGTTATTATAATGTTTAGTATATTTATATTTTGTTAAATTTCTGTTTTTAAAAAAGAAAGAAAGAAAAATTCTGTTTATAAAAAAATTAGACTATTTAAAAATGTAATAAAGTATTTAAAAAAATTTTTCAATATAAACTATTCAAAAAGTATTTTCAAACAAGAAATAAATTCTAAGTATAAACAATAGTAAATAAACTATTAAAAATATTTTCAAAATAAACTATTAAAAAATATTTTCAAAATAAACTATTAAAAAATATTTTCAAAATAAACTATTAAAAAATATTTTCAAAATAAACTATTAAAAAATATTTTCAAAATAAACTATTAAAAAAAAATTTAATAATAAAATCTTTTATTTGATTATTTATAATAATCTATATCGATAAAACAGATATGTGTTTGTCTGTGTGAAAATATTTAACCAAAGAACTCTTAAATGTAACACTGAAGTTAACAAGAAATAGTAATCATTCGCCAAGGTTGGTTTATAATGAGTAAAATCTTTGTTTGGATGGATGAATAATGCGTGCATAAAAATGTCTACAAGTTGAAATGCAAAATGTACAATTCAATTTGCCAACATATTTTTATTATTTTTGCATATGCGCAAATTCATTCATAGCTTGAAGTGATTTAATTTTAAATATTTCTTATCTATCTGTCAGTAGCTCCAATGGTAGGGAACATGTCTGGAGTGCTAAATGTTTTTGTTTCGATTCTAGCTAATGGCACTGAAGTTATTTTTTTTTAAATCTTTTTAAATCACTACTATATATTAGGTACAATATAATATTCAATAGAGAATTGGCTCTATAATAATAAATATGAAATCTGCATGAAGTAAACTATATTTAAGCATCTTTTATTACTGGCCAAGGCCCCTCTCCCTAATAATGAAAAAAAATTACAATCATGAAGAACAGATTTTCTTAGGTGTTCTGAATTTGAAAAAATTCTTAGAAAACAAATTATTGTGTTTTTTACATTTGATTTTTTTTTTTTTTTCTGTATAGGGGCACTTGGTCAACTGGCTTGGACAAAAGAGGGGAAGCAAAAACAGGAGCGGATGTCACAGCTACGGGACCGTTGTACCAACAGCGTCCGTATCCAGCACCGGGAGATGTTCTGCGCATGAATCGGCAACTCAAAGATGATTGAGATTCCATTTTGACTCACCAGATCATTTTTTTTTTTTTTTTTTTTCATTTGAATTTTTTTTTTGTATATATTTTCCATTTCAAATAAAACATCTGCTTTGATTATTTTACTTTTGTAAACTTTTCTTGTTGATGTCCCAACAAACATTTGTTTCTGAAAATCTCAAATCATTTCTTGTCAGTTTTTTTTCATACCAAATTGAGGATACATTCTCAACAATCAGTCAAATATAGTCTCGGCCATTGTTGAGGTGGCTTGTTCTCTGTTGGCTGACGTATGGGCCTGTGCAGTTCTAGGAGGTCCACCCTTCCAGGCAATATCTTCTTACACTCTGAGAAAGTGGTTATTTTGTTACTAATCGCCTGAGGCGCCCCTACTGGGGAATACTAATAAGGCTGGCCAAGTATGTTTTGCAGGCGAGAGTGCTTTTTCTCTAGGATGCTGGCTTTTTAAATCTCACTTTCCCGACCGTGTGTCACATCTTTCCATGATGGGAGAGAGAGGGCTAAACAACAAATATGGGTCATTTGATCTAGACGGCTGTTTTTTTTTTTTTTTTCAGGCTGTAGTATGGTTCGATGGCAATCTTAGAGACACCCCTTGCCTCTTCCAGGCATTATCTTTTATTTTTGAGAAGAGATTAATTTATTGCTAATCATCTAAATGCTCCTACTGAGATATAGTGACATGGCTGCTCATTTCTTTTAGGCTGGAATTCACATGCCTATTATGTGCTGGTGTTTCAATCCCCAACTTTCAACCTTGTATAAAATGTCAAATGGATAGTTCAATATGGTTAACTTGCATTAATACTAATCTCTTAATTTCTAACTGTGCATCGAATGAATACCATAATACTTAGTTTGATGCACCTTATTATAACAAAATTCCACACAAAAATTTTACCAGATTGGTCTGCAAGAAAATGTGGAATGGACAGACAGAGAAAGTGACATATGATATAAATATGTGTACAGGTGGAATGATAAAATTGTTGGCCTAGAAAAGACGACATGATTCCATTTCCATTTGATAAAAAACGGTTTCCTTTTTTAGTTGCAGACCATCTACTAGTTGGCCAGTTGTGTACAAATCCCAAGAGCAATAGGCGCCTTCTCTCATCTCTGAAAGTGACACCTGACACCTAACGAACGAGATCAAAGATCTGCCGCTGTACAAATTATGCTCTCTACTGGTCCAAGTTATGATAGCAGGACCATTGCCAGCGCCTTCAAAATGCAAATCTGGATGATTCAATGCATAAGGGATGCATCGGGCAACGTTTCCAGTTATGGTTTTTGGTGTGATTTCAAGTGAGGACCACATCATATCACCTCACATCTTCGAAGTCAGCTTGAAAGTCAACACCAAAGTGTACCTGGATGTGCTGAAAAGTGTGGTGATCTCTGGTGTAATCAGGTGGCCTCTGGCAGGCTCTGGGTGTGGCAGTAGGATCTGGCACCAGCCCACAAATCCAGAGAGACCCAGGCCTGGCTTCAGAAGGAGTGCTATTACTTTGTACCCTTCACTCACTGGCTTCCCTCTTCCCCCAACCTTAACCTGCTGGACTACTTCGTTTGGTCATATGTCGAGAACATCACCAACATGACCTCCCACAATACCAAAGTCAGTCTGATCGCCGCCATCTGCCGAGTATTCACCAAGCTTTCGCTAAGTTCAGGACACATATCAAGGCGGTGATCGAGGCTGATGGCTGCTACATTGACTAGATGTCAGTTCTACTACATAATCAAGTTACCTGAATTGATTTTTTTCAATAAATCTTTTAAAATAAAGCTGTAGTGTTTTCTTTAGGGCAACACTTCTATCGTTTCACCCTGTGTTATCAAATATGGTGGTGTCATGAATTTGATCTTAACCCATGCTGATGATGGCTGAGAGCTAGAAACATGCATGTCCATGGGTATACCTTTTTATGCACATAATAATATTTAATGATATAAAAATAAATAAAAGTACATCCTATAAAAAATATGGAGGTGACTTATTCATATATATCTTATAAATTTTCTTACTGTCTGTCTGACGCGGTTTATCTCAGCCTACAGGCAACCCATCCAGGCAAGTTAGGTACCGAAATGAAGCTTATGACCCAGCGGATGTTTAAGTGATATTTATATCAATGTTTGGTGTATGGAAATGCAAAAAAAAAAAAAATGATTTACTAAACAACGTTTTATTTACTGGATATTTTTCCGGTACAAGAACCCAAGTTTGCCCAGTTGAGCAAACTTGGGTTCTTGTGTGTGTGTATATATATATATATATATATATATATATATATAAACAAAAAAAAAGCTTGTAGCTCTTTAAAAAATGCTAGGTAGTGGGGAAATACATAAATAACAGCGTTTCTAAGCTATTAATATCGCTAAAAAATCATCAAATATAATATTGCATTTAAAAAAGATTTTTGGTAGTAAATTAAAAAAAAAAAATTGGGCACTATTAACTTTGTACTCATTTTTGCATTAAATAATAATCCCTATTAATACCTAAATATGCATCAAACGAATACCATAATATTTAGTTTGCTGTA